>NC_142949.1:39457831-39590331 GCF_046866305.1 Octopus bimaculoides | reverse complement strand
TATAAAACTGTTATGCAATTTCACATTCCCGATTGTCGGAGAGTATGTTTAGAATATAAACAAACTGTCCGACGAATGGGAACGTGAAACTTTGAGAAATACATTTTGTGATATTTTTGCGGCTTTATAATAAAAGCATAATCCTAATTTAAAAAGTGCAATCCAATATGGTTTCAGTTATTGAAATTTTCTGGACTGCAAATTCTCATATTTGGTTGTTATTCTGTTTATTTTAAATCATCATCATCAACATTTAACGTCTGTTTTCCATGCTGGCATGGGTTGGACAGCTTGACAGGAACTGGTAAGGCCAGGGGCCACAGGAGGTTCCCTAATCTGTTTTGGCTTGGTTTCTACAGCTGGATGCCCATCCTAAAGCCAACCACTTAACACGGGGTACTGGGTACTTTTTATGTGGCACCATCATCAGTGCTTTTTACGTGACACTTCTGCTGTGGGTGATGGGTCTTCTTGAGCTTCTGCTGTGGAGGACAGGTCTTTTATTAAAACTTTGTAAGTCCTGTAAATTTTATCAATGCTTCATATCTGTTCTTATAATTCTGTTTTTATTTTTCTCCCTCTTACAGATTTTTCAATCAAGAATGAAGTTGGTATATATCTACTATGTCTTTGTTGTCTTTTCTATAAGACAAGGCCAGTTATTAATTGGAGCCACAACACAAAACTGTCCAGCTATTTGCAAATGTACACAAAAACCAACAGTCGCTTGGTGCAGAGAAATACCAACCAATATGACGAATTTTACTTCAACACTCACAGAACTTCACCTGACCAATATTAACCTTGGCCCCACACTTTCCCAAAATTTTCCTCCAATGCCTAAGTTGGAATTACTAGATCTTTCCAAAAATGGTATCTACCTCTTAGGCAGTAAAATTTTACACCACCTTCCTAACTTGAAAACTTTGATCTTGAAAGAGAATATGGTATCCACATTGGCACCATCATTTTTTGAGCAGAATACAAAACTGGAATATCTTGATTTGAGCAAAAATAAATTTTCAGCACTACCAGACCATTGTATGAAATATCTGAGAAAACTGAAGGTTTTCAATATTAGTTACAATATACTGACAAGCCCTTCTCTTATGCTGGGATTTCAACAAACTAAAAATTTACAAGTCATTGATTATTCTCAAAACAAATTCCACTACTTTGCCCCTGACACTTTCCTTTTCTCTGACCAATGGAATAGAGGTATAGGGAGGCATATCAATCTATCATACTGTAACATCAAAAACATATATCCAAAAGTCTTTGAAAATTTTCCAGATCTAGTCTCCCTTTCTCTGTCTGGAAATCCATTAATTCTAAGGGAAAACTTAACATTGCTCTTGGCAAACATACAAAACAGCTCGTCACTTAAGAAACTGGATTTGTCTTTTCTAAATTACCCTACTATCACCTCTGCATTTGCCGACTTGCAACAGATCACCATCAAAGAACTTGATTTGTCAGGGAATAAAATAGATTCTATAGAAGCAATTTCTTTGCAGTATTTGTCAACACTGCACATTTTCAAAGTCAACAGAAACAAACTGAAAACTCTAAATGGATTGGTTAGACTTGGTAATTTACGCTACCTTGATATCTCTTATAACCAAATAAACAAACTGCACATAGATTATGTTAAAACTTTCTTCAAGATGGAACATTTCATTGGTCACCACAACAAGCTGCTTACAGTAAGCCGTGAGGAACTCTTAGAGTGGAAAGGTCTGCGTTACTTGGATATTAGCCACAATAAATTGGAAATGTTGAATCTGCCTATGGTGTCCAGCCTAGAAACTCTGTACGTTAGCCACAACAAACTGAGATCTCTGTTGTTCCCTGTCGGAACAATGGCACTGAAGACTATTGATGCCAGCAACAATAAACTAACATCAATGGTGCCATTTCAGTTCTCTGGAATGCAACATATACATTTGGTTAATTATAGTTGTAATGATATTACGATGATACATGAACAGACGTTTAAGGGATACACACCAAAGAAAATAGATTTATCAGGAAATAAAATAACAAAACTTGATCATTATGGTTGGGAATTTGCAACTGAAGTTTACTTAAGAAATAATCCTCTGAAAAAGATTAGCATCCAAGCATTCTACCACATGTTCAGTTTGGAAATCCTGGATTTAGGTCACAATAAAATCAAAGAAATTGTACCAGGTACCTTTAAGCATTTGAAAAATCTGACAACTCTCCTTCTCTCTGATAATGACTTTGGCTCAAATACAGATTTTGGAAGGGTCTTTAATCCTTTACTTCAGTTAAAACATTTGGACCTGTCAGCAAATGCCTTAACAGTATTGAATAATGCTAGTTTGAAAAAAAACCCAAATTTGAAAAGTATCTATTTGACATTTAATAACCTAACAAAAATCTCACCAGCGATGTTTTCAGCCATAGCAAAACTAGAACGAATAGATTTTTCATTGAACCCCTATGTGTGTGACTGTAGTCTTCTCCCACTCAGAGACTGGTTGCGCAAGACTTCGGCAGAACTTCACAATGTCCATGTTAAACGTGCTTATGCATGTAATAACCCACCTTCCAGAAAGGGAATCAACATATGGGATTTTGAAGTGGAAAATTTCGAATGCCACAAAAATTTGTTATATCTAATAATATTTGGATCGTTTACTATTTTTGTGGTGGTCAGCATAACTATTTTGGCGATAGCAAGGTACATCCATGAAAAATGTAAACAAAGAAGGATAGCCAAAAATTTCAAGATGCTAAATCGATATACAATAGACTGGGTTCAATCAAGGGATCAGATTAATCCCCTATTGACTGAAAACTTAAAGAAGAAATCACCTTCGGTTTGCAAAGAGGAACAACCAAAGCTAAAAGACAAGCTGCCACAAGAGAATCCCACAGAGGCTGAACAAGTCAAAAAAGAAAATGGCAAAGAGAATATTTATGTGAATTGTCAAGAATTACAGCAGATGAGACAAAATATGCAAAGTAAGATCAATCGACGAGCAATGACACCAGATCCATATTCTGGAACGAAATATAACTCGAATGTTCACAACCATCGACGTCACAGCTTTGCTGGAAATAATGGTGAAAACTATGAACGTTCATGGCAATATGGACGTAGAGCACATGGAATTCCAGATGACCGAAGCCTAACACAGTGGAGGAATCAAAACCAAAACAGGTCGTCAGCATCAATGTATCATATATATCCAGATTTTGGCTATAGTACTCTTCCTACCAGGTATCCTACTTATGTAGACTCTTGGCCAAACAGATACTCCAAAAAGATCAGTGACTCTGTTCTTGTACATAGACCTTATCAAGGTTACCAGTATCTTCAACAATATCCTTACTATTTGCCTCAGTATAACCGACATTTAGCCAGAAGCCACTTGAGACGTAATGTTCCAATGAGAAGAAGTGCAACAGCACAATGGTTGTAGATGAAGAATGAGAGCTCTGGGTTTTAATGCTAACCGTAATAAAAATTATAAAGAATTTAGTTCACCTTTTTCATACCAACCTGCCTCAAACTGCTTCTGGTTTTGTCAACGATAAATCAATATTTTAAAATTCATATTTCAATTAGAATTGATTGCCACGATTTTACTGAAGAATCTTAATGTCAAGTTATGTCCCAAACACTGGTTTAATATAGTGTAGTGAAACCTCTCTCTCGGGCATTCAATCACAAATGATAACGAAGCGGCTAACATCTAGCCTTCGGCTGCCTTGGACCCTTGTGTCCACCACCCTGATTGGTTCTCATTTGCGCTGCAATCATCACCAGTTCTGTTTCGTGCCAGGGTGCATACAGTCCAATCGTGGTCTTCTAATAAGGTCACGTGAGAGAGTTTTTTCTGCCTGTTTTCTGGAGTCCCCTGTTCGTCTATAAATAAGCTTGTTTGAACTCGCCAGTCGTCGTGATTTCAGTCCTCTCACAGCTCTGGTCGCTGACCACATACAGAACACAGCTCCAGCCAGTTTCCAGTGACGACGTCTTCACCACCAATGTACTATCTACCACAATGTCGTCGCCAGCAACACCACTACCAGAGTACAAACCACCATCAACAAATAAAGAAAATTGTCAATAACAACTCACTGCCAATGTTGTGTTTTCATTTCCCAAATCTTTCACTTTCCGAAGATCTTTGCTCGTCAAATATTTCTGAAACATTATAAAGGATACATAAATGTCTTTTACTCAGATTATGATAACAAATGCTTATTATTATTATCATTCAGTAATCTTATTTTTATCACGTGCTTTCACTACACTACCGAGCACAGCTCTGTGTGCCTTGGGTATGTGCTGTGGTTTGTTGTGATGCTCTTATTTTTACCCTGACTACTTCTGCTCATGATCAGAGATGCACATATCATCAGCCACCAAGGGACATGCTCAACTGGTTAAGGTCAAGCAACTGACAAGCAAATCTGTGGTATTGAACAGAATATTTGCTGTAGTCCCATCTTTTTATTTCAAGACAAAACAATGTACATGATAACACTTCCAGTCAGTTAAGATCAGAAGCCATGAGAGCCACTGCCTTACGTTTTGTGTATCTAACAGTTAGATATTAAATGGTTCAGATATTTCAGTTAGGGAACAATCAACAAAACAGAAGCATACATGATTATAAAAGAATTAAATAAATAAATATACTAACCGTTCCTTGCTTTAGGACAATTGTCTGGACAGAACCCGCTGGAGTTGATAAGACAGTGTTTAAAAAATCAATGCCACTGTCTTGTAGGATATGAGAAATATCATTCAGCTAGATGAATGAAAATTCAATTAGACAAAAATAAAAACATATAATTTGATAACAATATTTATTTTTTTACATACTAAAGTTTAATTTTGGCTAATTCTAAATTGTAAAATGTTAGGATCTGTTTGGGTTAAATCATAGTTTAAACACCAAAAATCAGTGAAAAGTAAAAAATTTTTTTCATTTTTGCATCTGGTTTACAAGATTCTTGATGTGGATTCATGTATTGAAACAAATTTTGTTGTGTGTAGGGAGAGTCATTATGCCAATATAATTAACACTCACACTCGTTCAATTCTACTCCAACAAATGAAACAATCAATTAGTTAAGTGGATGGATATTTAACTAATTGACTAATAATAAAGGAATGGAATTGAACCAGTGTGTGTGTTATCAATATTGGCACAATGACTCTCCCAAGACACACCAGAATGATAAATTTGTTATTTTTGATTTTCCTTATTTTTCACTGTTTTAATATCCTCTTTCCCATGCTTACATGCATCACGTAGAAAAATCTAAATCTATTGTATCAATCTTTTTTGCTGAACCGCTAAGTTATGGGAACATATACACGCCAACACCAGTTGTCAAATGGTGGTAGGGAACAACCACAGACACACAGACACGCATAGTAAAACGTTTCAACTTACTTCCATACCGAATCGAGTGTCAGGTTTGTCTGAACCAAAACATTTCAAGGCTTGGTGGTGGGGCATACGAGGAAAAGGTGTGCAGAGTTTATGTTGTTTGGAATCAGGCCAGGAAGCTGCCAACATATCTTCTGTGAGAGAAAGAATACCATCCATGTCGACAAAAGACATTTCTAAATCAACCTGTATTAAATAAGAAATTGGAAAAAATTAAATTAACAAAGTCACATTTTGTTTTTTTTTGTTTTTATTCAGACACTTTTGTTTCTCATTATTGATCTTTCTATTAATTTCAAGTTTTGGTACAAGACCAGCCATTTTGGGGGAGCGGGGTAAGTTACATTGACCCCAGTATTTGACTGTACTTATTTTATCAACCCCAAAAGGATGAAAGGCAAAGCTGACCTCAGTGGAATTTGAACTCAGAATGTCATGACAAACAAAATGCCACTAAGCATTTTGTCTGGCATGCTAACAATTCTGCCAGTTCACTGCCTTCCTAATAATAATGGTTTCAAGTTTTGGCACAGGGCCCGCCATTTCAGGGGCAGGAGGGGCATAGGGGTAAGTTGATTCCATCGACCCCCTCAACTGGTGCTCATTTTATTGATGCTGAATGGTTGAAAGACAGAGTCAACCTTGCCAGAATTTGAACTCAGAACATAAAGGCAGATGAAAGCATTTTTCCTGGAGTGCTAACAACCCTGCCAGCTCACCAACATAGTATCGATCTTCATACAGGGTCAGGTGGAATGGGGTGGGATGGGGTGAGGTCTGTTTTAGTGTTTATCCCACTTAGGGATAAACTTAACTTTATTATCCAAGTGGGGATCACCGAGACAAATCATCAAATATTGTGAGGCCTTGTGTGGTTTTATTTCTCTGACAATTTACCAAATCTACCTCTGCACAAAAAAAAAAAAAAAAAATCATCATCATCATCGTTTAACGTCCGCTTTCCATGCTAGCATGGGTTGGACGATTTGACTGAGGACTGGTGAAACCAGATGGCAACACCAGGCTCCAATCTAAATTTGGCAGAGTTTCTACAGCTGGATGCCCTTCCTAACGCCAACCACTCAGAGAGTGTAGTAGGTGCTTTTACGTGTCACCTGCACGAAGGCCAGTCAGGCGATACTGGCAACGGCCACGCTCGAAATGGTGTCTTTTATGTGCCACCCGCACAAGCCAGTCCAGGGGCACTGGCAACGATCTCGCTCGAAAATCCTACGAAGGCCAGTCAGGCGGTACTGGCAACGGCCACGCTCAAAATGGTGCATCTTATGTGCCACCCGCACAAGAGCCAGTCCAGGGGCACTGGCAACGATCTTACTTGGCTTGCCGGGTCTTCTCACGCACAGCACATTTCCAAAGGTCTCGGTCAGTAGTCATCGCCTCGGTGAGGCCCAATGTACGAAGGTCTTGCCTCACCACCTCAGCCCAGGTCTTCCTGGGCCTACCTCTTCCACGGGTTCCCTCAACTGTTAGGGTGTGGCACTTTTTCAGGCAGCTATCCTCGTCCATTCTCACCACATGTCCATACCAGCGCAATCGTCTCTCTTGCACACCACAACTGATGCTTCTAATGTTCAGCTTTTGTCTCAAGATACTTACACTCTGACGGGTATTCACATTGACATTACACATCCAACGGAGCATACTGGCTTCATTCCTTTGCGAGCTTACGTATGTCCTCAGCAGTTACAGCCCATGTTTCACTGCCATGTAGCATGGCTGTTCGTACACATGCGTCATACAGTCTGCCTTTTACTCTGAGTGAGAGTCCCTTTGTCGCCAGCAGGGGTAAGAGCTCTCTAAACTTTTCCCAGGCTATTCTTATTCTAGCAGCTACACTTTCAGTGCACCCACCCCCACTAATAACTTGGTCGCCCAGATAGCGGAAGCTATTGACTACCTCTAGTTTTTCACTCTGGAATGAGATAGAAGTTGTTTCCTGTTTGTTTACAGTTTTTATTGCACCTGAACATCTGCCACAAACAAAAACTAACTTCCTAGTTAACCTGCCTTAACTAGGGAGTTAGTTTTTGTTTGTGGCAGATAAAAAATAAAAACACAATGTAAAAGGTAGAAAATAGAAGATGAATGGTAAGGATTAAACTTACCTGAGTGAACTCTGGTTGACGATCTGGTTTAGCACCTTCATCTCTGAAACATTTTGCAATTTGAAAATACCTGTCAAGGCCACCAGCCATTAGCAACTGCTTGAACTGTTACAAAAACCAAAAAATGGAAGACTGAGTCAGCAGAGGTGGTTGTTGTGGTTCCCACCCTCTCCCCACCAAGGGTAGCTCTGGTTGAGCAGATAATCAACCTTCTCCACCTACACTTCCTTCTCTACCTTTACCCTCCTCTTCACCCTCTTCAAATGGGGGTAGAATAATTGAAATGGTAGAAGTGCCAGACTGGATGCCTAGCAACATTTAATTGGTCTTTTTGCATTTTGAATTCGTCTTTGCAAGATCCCTGTCTTGTACCAACGGGATTTTGGTGATGTGATTGAATATTTTTTGCATGACATTGAAATATAGGTGTGAAAGGCTGGATCTGGCCTTTTCAACATAAAACAGGTAAAATATTTGGGCCAGATATGGCTAGTTTAAATACTAAAGCGTTAAGGCTAAAACCCACTAATTCCCAGCTAATTAGCAATGCAATAACAAACGCATGTTTCACATTAAATAGTCAGACGATATCAATCTAATAACACTGAATTTTTATTGTTCTTTACTTTATTGTTTGTTAAGTATTTTGATTAAATTTCTTTAAATATTTCTTATTAAGTGATAATAACACAAAAGAACAAAGAAATTAAGCTTCTTAATTTTGTTTCAGAAATTTACATGATGGGGTCGATAAGTAATCAATGATTCCCTGAATAAATCAAAGACAGAAGAATTTTGCCAACCCTTGTTATAAACAAAGAGAATACTTTACCTGTTGTGGTGACTGTGGAAGACTGTAGAACTTCCCTGGGGTGTGGGTGGGAACAATGAATTCTTTGGCACCCTGAAACAGAAAATAATTCCATTAAAATTAACTTGATATCTATTTAATATTTATTTATTTATTATAGTATCATATTTAGTAGACAAGAGCATTTGTGGTCGGCTGTTTGGTTGGTCAGTCAGTTACGGTTTTTCAACAGGTTAATCACTGGTTCACTGCATTTCTGGTGACTATAACCTGATGTAGAACAAATATTTCAAGAGACTTCATTCATAAAACATCAGCAAAAGATATATGCACTCACACATACACATATATACCATGGTCTCTTAACTCTCTGATGAAGTTGTAGAGGTGCTATTGTGACAGTGTGTGTGTGTTGGGTACCTTATACTTGGCAGAGCCCATCCTACACGAGGTGAAACCACAAATGATTTCATCCAGAAGGTGAGAAAGAGAGAGAGTCTGGTTGCTTTTAAATAAAAGGTCCAGTGACCTCACTGAAGCTTTGTAGCTCACTATTTTGATTCCAGAACATATGTGAGATACGTGTATGTGAATATATGTAAAATGCTCTGGTTAGCATTGCTTTCTGAGGTTCTGCAAGAGATTATTAATTCAATGTTTCACTAGAACCACTTCCTTTGTGATTGCCTGACTTATTTCAAAACTTCTTTGTCTGTTTAGTGTCAGTAAAAGACTCTTTGTCTAGTATTGTTTGTCAACTTGTGGTTTTAACCCTCAGAATAAAGCAAAGCATTGTCTCATCAATGTCTTGTGATGAGCAACGACACAAGGCAAACACAACTTACCCCTGGTGTCCTTCGAAATAAAACTGGTGTCTCTACATCAACAAAATCTACAAAAGAAGGAAAAAAAAAACTAAAACAACATATATCATCATCATGTGTGTGTGTGTGTGTGTGCGTGTGTGTGTTTGTGTGCGTGTGTGTGTGTGTTTTAATACGATCACTAATTAATTTAATAACATTGACAATGACTTAGCAATGGAGTGTCGTTAATCACATCCTTGAGTCTTTAAAAAAGGTGACTGTTTAAAACTACACAGGATTATATAATATTAGAAGCACATTGCCTGGAAAAAAAAGACAGGATGGGCATGGTTGGAGTGCTTTGCTCAACCAGAGCCTATATGGAGTTAAGCAACAACAGCATTAACAAGTCAACAAGAAACCTTTATAAAAAATATAAGAGCTTACCGTGTTTATTGCAAAGAAATTCCCTAATTTTCATTGTCATTGCCGATCGCAGTCGGAGATTGTGTTGCATTCTTTGAGTCCGTAGGTCTATATACCTGTATTCCATACGAAGTGATTCTTTCACCTGATTTGAAAGAGGAGAGGGAGAAAGACTTAGAGAGACATACATTGAAAGGATGATAGGTGGATAGAGAGAGAGAGAGTGGGGGGAGGGATACAGATCATCACTTGGTTAGAAACAGGGTTTGGACCTTCTCCAAAATTCCTTTCAAATTTAAGATATTTGCAGATCATTGATGGTTTTTAGATAACCTGTCATGTGCCAGTATCTGAATTAGAAGAGGCATGTGACTAACCAGCTTTGACAAGTAGACATCATTGTTGTAGCAGGAAAAAAAAAAAAAAGACAGAGAAAGGGGGAAATAATATGTCTTTGAGCCAGAAATTGGCTCCTTTTAGAAATTGGCTAATCTGTCAGGTGGCTTTTTTTTTTGGCATGCAATGAACAGCAGCACCTTTACAGACGAATAAGACTTACATAATCCAAATCCATGCGGTAGGCTAGACTTTCCTTAAGACATCCAAAAGACAAGTGACGGATTAAGTCAACTAGCAAAAAAACAAACCTAATTTGGTTCAATGAGTTTCAGTGTAGTTTCCATGTGGCCCTAATTTAACTTTCGATGCTTGGGTAGAAGATATTTGCTCAAACCCAGAACTGTATGATCCAAAAACAAACATCTTAACCACAGAACCATGTCTGTGACCGTTGATGTTCGAACATAAAAATTGGAATCAGGGAAATTTGTCTAAAAATGGAGTTTATAAAAACTTAAAAATAGATAACCTCATGGAATTTCTTCATTTGGAATGGTAATTTAGTGCGACAAGAATTTAACACATGGAAATCAGAGAGCTTTACTTCAATACTTCCAGTCTGCATTTTCTGAAATAAAGAATTTGAAACAAAGTAAGAGAAACAAATAAATAACAGCAACAACAACAACAATATTAAATATAAAACAATTCTAATTTCAAAGACTAAAAATGTCAATTTTATGGTTGGTTTCTTTGTGTAAAAGATTGCCACTTGAATACAAGATAAATCAATGACATATTGGAATCTAAAGATATAAATGTTATATGCAGGATGCATTCAAAAAGTGTGCATGACTTTTGGCCCACTGTGTGTGTGTGTGTGTGTGTGTGTGCCTCGTTGTCTTTACATTGCATGTTAGATATAAGTGAATATCACAGCCATGCAACACATGTCATCCCTTTCAGTTGCTTCAGTCATTAGGCTGTGGCCATGCTGGGGTACCATCTTGAAGAACTTTTTGTCAAATGACTCAACCCCCAGCACTTTTTTTTTAAGCCTAGTACTTATTTTATCAATTCTCTTTTGCCAAACTGCAAAGTGACAGGGGCATAAGCACACCGACACTAATTGTCAAGCAATGGTGGGGAACAAACACATACACACACAAACACACATACACGACAGGCTTCTTTCAGTTTCCAGCTACCAAATCCACTCACAAGGCTTTTGTCAACCCAGGGCTATGTCAGAAGACATTTACAGCAGGGGACTGAACCTAGAACCATGTGCTTGGGAAGCAAGCTTCTTATCATCCAGCCATGCAAACATGTCAGGTTATGGAGAAATACTCTCTCAGCTGCAAACGAGTGGAGGGCTGGCAATAGGAAATGCTTTTGTCTGTAGATTGTTGAAGTAGAAAATTTGTCTCAACAAATTCCTTCAGACCCATGCAAGCATGGGAAAGAGGACATTATGATGATGATGAGAGTTCATTTGCCAATAAACCAAGTCTATTCAGAGATTGTCATTTATTGAAAAACAGAAAAATACAAAAACAAAACAGAACAAAACAATCAACTTACGTCGTTTTGTTGATCTTCTGGCCGTTTTATGACGGTGCCCTGCACTTGAATCACCGATTCCAAGGGTAAATTTGAGAGGAGAGGATGAAGTATGTCTTGCTAACAATGAAAAAAGAAACAAAGAATTCTAAAACTCCATTAAATTTGGAATAACAATAATTTTATTGAACTAATTTATTGCATCAGATTATTTAGTTCTCTGATGACAATGATGATGATGTTCTTTTTTAAATATCTCCCTATTTCTTTCTATTTACCTTTTCTGTTGGGATGAGAACTTGCGTTATTCCTTGCCAGTCACGTAGCAACAGGAACTGATCCAATCTTTTGTACTGGAGCCAACCACAGAGAACCACAACTTTGCCAACATCATCCAAGCTAAGTTCTCCACATGAATGACTGCGTGATCTGAGGTAACTGCTTACCATTCCTGTGAAACAAACAAATAATAAATGCATTTAAGAATTTTTTAAAAATCTTGTTGTTCCTTAACACCAAATTGGTCAACATTGAGCAGACATATAATTAAAGGCCTTCCAACCACGACCATCCTGTCTTTTGCTATGGCATAATTGCACTCTGGACTACGATATCCAATGAACTCTTTTCTTTTCTTTTACTTGTTTCAGTCAATAGACTGTGGCCATGCTGGGGCACCACTTTGAAGAATTCTTTGAGTTTTTTTAAGCCTGATACTTATTCTATTGGTTTCCTATGCTGAACTGCTAAGTTATGGAGATGTAAACACACCAAACCTGGTTGTCAGGCGGTGTGTGTGGAGAGGGAACAAACACAGACACACATAGATATACATACATACATATAAGATGTGCTTCTTTCAGTTTCCCTCTACCAAATCCACCTACAAGGCTTTGGTTGGCCTGAGACTATAATAGAAGACGCATGCCTAAAATTTCTTCCACCCGAATTGAGTTCTTCAATCATTTATTCCATGTTTTTTATTAATTTTCTATTAATTGTGCTATTTCTATCCAGCAACTTTGACATATTTATTATTGATCAAATAAATATTTTTTTTAAATATAAATTTATGAATAGGAATTTTATGAAATATCGTTATGCAACAATTTATTAATCGCTTTTTATATGAAGTGTAAATGTTGTAGATTCAATGGTTTTGAACAGAAAATAAATCATTATTGTCTGAAAATTCCTCACTTCACTGAACAGGAAATAGTAGACAAAATACAGTTTTTAGCCTCATGACAAAAACACTTTAAAACAAAGACCCAAGAAGAAAGAAAATTCTTTCAAACAGAAACACAAACCAGGTTTACTTTAAGATACATTTCTATAACAATATGCATATCTGTATATAATAATAGCTGCATGAATGTCGATTCATTTCTCTGGTCATGCTTTACATTGTATAGAGAGGTGGGGAGTGAAAGAGAGATACAGAGAGAGAGAGTCAATGTATGAGGTGAGGGATGAGTGAACAGGCAAGATTTTGTGTAAATGACAGAAATTATGGGGAATTTGGTTTTATTTTAAGAGTAAGATAATAAATAGTTTTCTTTTAGAAATTAGAATTCATTTCATTGTTTTGTATATAAACACCAAGAAATGTGATGGAAGTTGAATTATAATTATTGTAAGCCATATTTCTTGATATTACCTTTGGTGACTAAACTATACTTTAAAAATAACCTTTCACATGATACATAACACTCTAGTTTTGTAATCGATTAAGTAAATGTGACATGTTATAATAGAGTTATGTAACAGAACAAAATAAAAACACACACATAAACACACAAATACCAGCACAAAATGTCAAGTAAGAAATTAACCTTTTCATTTCATGATCATATACACCTGACTGAGGTCCTGATAAAGTGTCTTTTACACCTCGTCCATTATCTGTACTTAATTTAGGATAATTTACCCTTGTTCCGCAATCCCTCATCTACAGATTTGCTCATTAGATCATCCAAAATCATTATTTATCATTAAAAGCATAAAGATTGAGATTTCTTTTCCACAATATGTTGAAAGGAAAATTCTGACATTCACACTTTTCACAACACCATTAGCAGCAGCAGCATAGGGGAAGGCATCTAAATCAGGTTAGCAGACTCCAGACACTGTTCATTGGAACAACGCCATAACTGTTTGGTGTTTGACAAAAATCAATAACTAATCCTTTGCACTGTTGCAATAAATCGAATTTGATTGTTTAGCTTTGCATGAAAAGAGTTATGTATGAAAAGGTGATTGAAGATGGAAATTAATAAGTAATTAGCAAAATATGTATCAACAGGATCAGAAGAAAGTATCAATCTGTGATCATAGGTATATATCAACAGGAATGGTAGGCATCAATAGAAGATCAGAGGTATGACAGGCAGAGATGTGTATTAATGTGATCAGAGTTATATATCAATAATTAATCAGAGGTAAATATTAATGTTATCAGAGGTATGATAATATTAATATTTGACCAGAACCAGGTATGGATGGCACTCCATCAGTTATGACGACGAGCATTCCAGTTGATCCGATCAATGGATCAATCTGTTCATGAAATTAACGTGCAAGTGACTGAGTACTCCACAGACACGCATACTCTTAATGTAGTTCTCAGTGAACTGAAGCAGTGTGAAATAAAGGATCTTGCTCAAGGTACTGCTGGGAATAGAACTGCATGAGTTCTTGTGGTTGTGACCCCAAACCCTCTCAACACTAAGCCAGCCACGTCCAACAGAGCCGAGCATTGGTACGTGGTCAGAAGATGTCTCAACAGAGTAAGTTATCGATGAGTAATCAATATCTGATCATCAGAGGTATATATCAATAGATGGTCGGTTGCAGGTAGAGAAGATGATCAGAAGTATACATATCGACATATGATCACAAGTGTATATCAACAGGTGATCAGTGGTATATGTCATGTAATGAGAGGCAGTGAGGACAGGATTGGGAGCGATAAGCATAAACTTAATGCATGAAAAGAAGAAATGTGAGGAAGAGGAGATGTAGTTTGGTTTAGTGTGGTAAGGTGTTACCCTTTCTTTGTTTCAGTCATTAGACTGTGGCCATGCTGGAGCACTGCCTTGAATCAATCCCAGTCCTTATTTTTTAAGTCATTACAGTTTCGGGCAGTTACATTTGAGACTGTTCGATCTGGTTGCCTCCATATATATAAAATAACACTATGAACAACCAACATCGGGAAAGACAAGGTGGTTATGGTAGCAACAGAACTCTATAAAATGTACACAATGATCAGAACATTACAACCATTGTGTGAATAACATTATTACATACACACATACAATTATTTACACACATGTAGTCATATAAACACATCCATACACACACACGTGCTCTGTGTGTGTGTGTGTACAAAAAGAGAATTATGTCAAGGTTTATTTTTTTATAATTCAGTCATCCAAATATGTTCTCACACACACACAAGCAGATATGCATTCATACACACACACACACACACATGTGAATACTTGCACATAAGCACACACACATAAACAAACACATAGCATGTAACCTATTAATAGCAAAAGAGAAATGTTTTGAATTCCACAGGATTTTTTTGTTTTTCCATTCCAATAGAAACATCTGTGGCAGTTATTTCAAATAATATAATTCACAAACCGATGAATACCCCCAATAATTGGGGGTAATTTTTGTAGTAGAGAAAAAATACAAAAATATTTTAGCTCACATTTCTTTATTTGTGCAAATAAAAACTAAAACATTAAAGAACAATCCACATATTTTTCATCTTATTCCCCACCATTTCATTCAGAAAGCAGAATATAGAGCAAGCATCATCATTTAGCGTCTGTTTTCCATGCTGGCATGGGTTGGACGCCACACCAAGTGAAATTGAAATCGAACCAAATTCGACGACTCCCATGCCAACCTCTCCTTCGTTGGACACTAAACTCAGCTTGCGAAGACTTGTTGGGGCAAGTGAAATCGAAATTGTAATTGAACCAAATTCGATGACTGGCACCCGTGCCAGTGGAGTGTTAACAGCACCGTCCGGGTGTGATCATTGTCAGAGCAGCTGTCTGGCTTCCGTGCCGGTGGCACGTAAATAGCACCATTTGAGCGTGATCGTTACCAGCATCGCCTTACTGGCACTTGAAAAAAAAATATAAGAATTGGATGAGATATGATGGCTTGGCCATCTCTCCCCAGTTCTTATATTAATCATTAAATCCAGAAATACAACAACACGAGGGATAACGGTAACAACAGAACATAGTTTATTCTAGGTTGGTGTAGAGCCGTTTCATTCCTGGGTGAACAGGCATGCTGCTGGGATACCAAAGAAGCTTCGACCACATGTCGGGGTCGAGTTGTGTGAATACGTGTTGTCACCACCGCTGCTAGAGCGAAAAGAGATCGGACGCTATAGCTTTCTCTCCACCTGTTGCATTGCGCATGCGTGCTCGGGTACTTCCGCTGACGGCAAGTCCCTTGCACATGCGCAATGGCACTTCCCAAGATGGCGGCCAATGGCGGCCACACGCGCCACTACAAAAACATTCAAGCGAGGTCATTGCCACAGTTCATACAATGGCCAAGAATGAATCAAGTATACAATAATCAGCTGTCACATGTTGACACCATTTATGGATGTCTTCCTCGGTTTAGGGGAAAAGTTACTTGATTCAGAATGTTTCTGTTAATTGAGCAGTCAAGAACAGATTCCAGAACTTCTGGGAACACCACTTGACAAATATACCGATGCCCTATCCAAGTGAAATTTGTCTCTAAACAGCGAAGTACTTCGAAGTACGATCGTTGAGTTTAATGGCACTTTTAAGTTGTTTTCAAATTTTCTATTTCTCGGCTAGTTTCAAAAAACCAAAAAACCGCACTATTTTTTTAATGCATTAAAGCATAATTATTCTATACCGCCTCTTAGAAAAGTTGTATACTTGAGGGGTAAGCTTCACCAAAAGTCTACCAATGGACGTTCTCTTTGTTTTACGAATGATACAAAAAAGGTCTCTACCCAACGTGCACAAACTCTTCTTCTACTATATCTGCAGTGTCTCAACTTCCAGACACTAAACTAAATACTTTTGTTCCATTACTCCATAACTACCTTCCTTTCTAACTCCTCATACCTGGCCCCCATAACAGCTAGAGAGGTGACAAACACTGCTTTTTAAAGACAGACGAAAAAGAAAGGCTTTTTTTAAAAAAATTTTTCATGACGTATGTTATTCCAAACAGCTAGAAAGGTGATAAGCACTGTCACTCATTATCACTCTTTTAATATATTTTTAATAACCTAAGCGGATCCACAACAGCTGGGGAGACAATGAGCATTGAATAGTGTGATAAAATTAAAAAAGTTTTAATGGGAGAAGAGCAGACTTCTGACGTTTCATTCAGAGAATTTCCTTGAGGAAAGCATAAGTACGTTGAGAAGCAGGGACTAAAGTTGATGCACCTGGTTAAATAGTTGTGCAAAACATTAACCTTGCTGCGAAGCAGGTGCTAAGAGTGGTTTCCCCTTAATCGTATCTCCAAAATCCCCAACGACAGAAAACTTCGTGCAACGATTTTAAAGCATTGACATAATATGTGTGTGTGTGTGGAATATGTTAATATTTACAACAGAGCAACCATAATGACTTACAATGTGGCAAATTTCTAAACTAAAGAAGTTTATAGAAACATTTGTTGAAGCGATGTACTAATTTCTCTTTAAAACATTAATAATAACAATTAAAAATGAGATCACAATTCAAAAGTTAATATTTTCACGAAATAAATTAACTTTCATAATAGCATTAACCGAAATAAAATATACTTCACAAACGAACTTAAATTAATTAACCTTGTACTTTTTGTATTTAACATTCGCCGGTTAAAATGACTTTCTCATTTGCTTTTTACAGAAATAATTTCGTTTAAAGATTCCCAACAGAAGATGATAAATTAATCTCATTACTCACGGAGCATAGGTCTTCGGATGATGTTTAATCCATTCTTAAAATCGAATAAATTTAATTTTTTCATATTTTGAATTAGCGAGCTTTTCACATGTCCCGCCATGGTGTCTGCAATACTTCTTTTTATATTACAAAATTAGAAATAAAACATTATAAGACTAAGTAAAATTAATTTTTTTTCACACTGATAACAACTCTGTATTAACATTAATAATCAAGGAAAAAAGTAATAATCGATTGTTTATGTTATATAATTAATTCCAGATATAATGTCATCGGCATAATTATTCATGTTAAGAAGTATGTTAATATGAAGTTTCGATTCGGCAAGATTAATTTAAGCTTCTTTATGCAACCTGAAATCGTATTTGCATGACAGAAAAAGCTGCCAAGTCTTGGTTGGCGACAGAACGAATGAAGTTTCGTTTCATCAAGAATTTTTTCGGTAACCTGATGACAAATTCATAATAAACAGCTTGATAAAAAGAAGCTGGTTGGCGATGGAACAGATAAAGTTTCGTTTCGGCAACATTAATTTCAGGATTGTTTTAATGCAACCTGATGACGAAATCGTATTTGCTTGGCAGAAAAAAATGTCTTGACTGGTCACAGAACGAATAAGGTAAACAACAGCAATAATTCCCAACAATTTTGATATCATGCTTTGAAATATATATATATAATTTTAGTACAATGTAATGCTGAACTGAGATGTAAACAGAAAAAGAGGGAAGAGTGTTTGAGAAGAAGACAAAACAGCTTTTATTTGTAAATAGTTGTCACCTTTTATTGATTTCCTTGCCATTCGAGTCTGGATTGTTATTAAAGAGATTCAACTATTTCTCTCTCTCTTTGACATTCAAGTCTTTCAGCAATTCAGGAGAATGCGTCTGGATTCATAAAATACTTTAACGCGTACATTCTTCTCTTATCTCTCTTTAGTTTTTTTTTATTTAAATTTAAATTTTCTTCTTATCGAAGCAACAACTATGTAAGGAGGAGAAACCTGTTTGATTGGGGACACCCCCTTTTATATATAAACAAAAAAACAAACAAAAGAAGAAGAAGACAAATATATATTCTTGGAAATTCCAGCTTATAATGGATGAATGGTGATGAAGGAAAAGACAACACATTTCTATGTCTGTGGTTTATTTGAACATTCTACCTGTTCGCAATTTACCCTGTTGCTCGATCTTGAAACATTTGTCGCAGAAAACAACGGAAATAGATCCGAGAAAAGACAAGACATTTATAAGCAATCTGTGATTGTACTGTGCTTTACTTGAAGCCACTGACGGACCCAAAATGATGCTCATATCTGGTATTTGCTGAGGTTTTGTGAAAAAGTCAGTTATATATAATGCAGGAAACACAGTATAAGAGCTTCAAAAGTAAAAGGAAAGTTTGCAAAATAGTTTTAAAAATAATTGCAGGAAAAGGAAACCTCTGAATAAATATATATATTATACACGCATACCCCAGTATGTCTCTTTTTCGGAAACTTCTTGGTGGCAATGAGCCGATCAAACCAGCAACTCCACCCGGACACCAACCCATGGGGGCCCAACTTCAGCGAAAATTCGCAAAAGGAGTTCAATATAACAGTAAGTAGTCGTGTTTATTGTTCCTACACTTCTTCCTTCTCCTGTATTCTTGTTTTCTGTTGATTTCTCTTTGTGTACACACACACACACACACAAATATATATATATATATATATATATATATATATATATATATATATATATATATATATATATGTGTGTGTGTGTGTGTGACAAACACGCCTGCTTACTCCATTCTCACTCCTGATCTAGTTTTTTTTCTATTTTCTGTCTAAACATTTGGACGAATGGATGAATGAATAAACATATTCTCATCCATCCATCCAAATATCGATCAAGATTCTATATACCAATCAAGCCATCGAGCCATTTCTACCCCTCTACCGGCTGTCCTTAAAATTTTAACACTGAAACCGTCACAATTCGCAGCCATCTAAATGGATATTCGAATTATCAAAAACCATATTTGTAATCACAAAATTTAATGGTGTATGGACATTTTTTTTCCATATTATGAACTGAACGTGTACATTTAGACACCTAGTGCGATAGTCTGATTATGTGTATAAAACTGTGGTTATATATAATACACACACACACATTCAGTATACGTTATACGTTTTTTTTACCTGTCGTTTGTTTATTTACAATACATTTTTTCATTTATACATGTGTGTGTGTTCAGTTCTCTTATCTTGTTTATATTTTCAAAGTTGCAACAAACGAGTGTCCTAGTTTTCTGCTGCAGTTTCCCTTCCTTAATCATGTCATGTTTTATTGCTGACTTGTAAAGAAGTATTCTGATTAACTGAGCAGACGAGACAAACGTGTGCCGACGGTAAACAAGTATTTTCTTAAACATGGATGGACTGGCAATCAGATAGTGGTATGTTGTGCATATCTTATCTGTGAATGATTCCCCCCCCCCTCCATACTCTAGACGTTTCACACTACAACCTTGAGGGATCATGGAAGAGTGTCTTGTTACACTGGCCCCCAAAGTTCCGTTTCTGTACAAACCAAACTCTGGTATACATGAATACCGGAAGTAGGACCTTTCCATTGATATGTCTTAGATTCTCTACCTGTCCCCACACGCTTCCAGGTGAGCTCGTTCACATTTATTAGCAGAAACAATGTCGCCGTGTTTTAAACAAGCAAACCACATTATTTGCTGTCTATAAGAGAATATAATTCATTTTTGCGGGTGGTTTGATCTACCACCATAGTTTACAAGACTTGAGCTGTGTATGTGCTACAGTAAAATGCCAATTGTCTTTAACATCATTGTCGGAAGAGTTTAAGGTAGCAAAAAATTCACTGCCCCACGATGCTATGGGATTTATTGGGTTTCACTGTTCGTGCGACTAAACCAACAGTATTGACTAGAACCATATGGCGTATGAGAAAAATTGCAGAGGCTGCTGTAGAGACTCTCAAAATGAAAGGGGGTAACACGAGATGAAATCATGGAATTACACTGGACGAATTGTTTTCTCAGCCGAATGATAAAGGTAGCCAAAATACTGGGACCAACAAAATTCCTTGCATTAAAAAAGGGAGACATGTGAGGCAGAAGCAGCAGAATCAGGATGCTAGTAAGAACAATATAGGATCCATGTAGAGCAAGGACAGTTTGGAATACAGCTGAGCTAAGGACAGCAAGCACAGAAGACGTGGAAAATGGAATTAGCCAAATTAGGATTTCTGTGTTTACCTCCAGAAACAGTTCTGCAACCATAGGATGAATTTGCTCAGATAAAATGCTTAGTTTTGACTATTAATTTTGCCATGAAGGAAAACCATTGGGCCAGCAGATTTCCAAGATATAGCCCATCCCTCCCCCCCAGATCATCACAGATTCTTTTCCATGTTTAACAGCTGGAAGAAAGCAGTCTGGGTCAAATGCTTCTTTTGACTGTCTCCACATGTATATTCGGCTGGTGGTCAGAAATATGGTAAAGGATGACTCATTTGAAAAAATAACATTCTTCCACTGTTCTAGGGACCAATTCTGTGGGTTTTTACTCCACTCTAAACGCTTTGCAACAAGATTGTCTCAGAAATAAAGTATTTTGTTTCTTTTTACATGAAATATGTTTACAGAAGTGTTTAGTGTCTGTAATCAATGTGCACACACAAACAATCCCTCTTTACAAATAGACAATATTTTGAATTAAAAGAATGAAGAAAAACCATTATTCTCACAGTTTATGTTGCTAAAGTAGCTGCTATTGCTTTCATGGCTATTGTTACCTTAATTATAATCTTTAGTTTTATTGTCATTGAAATGACTATTTTAATGTGTAATTTAACTATTAGCAGGACTGTCATGTCACAGTCTAATTAAATGTAAATTGTTATAAAATGCATTAAATTTTTCTATTTCATTGATAGTAGTTTGACAGCTTTCTTCACTGAAAACAATCAGGTCAGATTGAAGGACTTCCACAAAGGAGGAGGACCTGGTAGGAATGATTGTTTCTCAGAGCAAAGTGGGAGTGAATTTTAGACATGTTTACATGGAAGATTTACAGTAACAGTGCTAATTGCGACTGTCAAAACAAACACACACACACATGTATGCGTATATATAATATATACACATATGTGTATATATAATATGACACAAGGATGGAGGATATCGGGCTTTTATAGAAGATCACAACATTTGTTTCTGCACCACCCCAACCTTTGGGCGGGCTTGTGCCCATTCTCCTTTGCTACCATGAGGCTTTGTCAGAGCTGGATTTTCTATGGGGAGCTTTCCCTTGTTTACCCCCAAGCTCAGTTTCTAGATATGAGTGGTCACAAGACCAAGGCCTCTACCACGATTTTTAAGAAATGTAATGGAAAACTAGCTCAGGAAGGCAGGGACACTACTCCCTGAGACCCCTTTCGGAGCCCCCCTACCTAAATATATATATATGATGTACCTAAATATATATATATATATATATACACACCAGGCTTTAACAAAATATGTACTGGTGTTAATTTGTTCAAGTTCTTGAAGGCAGTGTTGCCCCAGCATGACTGCAGGAATATAGGAGTTTTGCAGTCAAGAAGATACATGGCTACCTCCTCCTCAGTTGGAGGGAGAGAGAGACATAACAGATGCATTCCCTATAATGTATTATGCAAACCTGAAACATATGTATTAAATGAACATGTGTGTGTCTTGCAAGCTTCTTGATGTGAAACCATGTGTTGAAACAGATATTGTTATACGTGGGGATGGTCATATTTTGCCAATTAAACATACTATAAATATATATTTATGAAAGCTTTTTCCAAAGTTAGTGAAATTGTTGCTCTGCTCAGAGAAAGTAGGAAGTTGAAGTGATTTATACAGCTTTTTATTATCATTTTGGAAGTTCAATCCAGCGGCCGACCTAATTGAAATCAAATATTGGTATCTCAGCTGTCAGATGGAATTAGCTCTACTGTTTTCACAGAATTAACCAACTGTGGTAATACTGCTTACCATTTATTGATCAATGAAGATGCCAACTGTGGTATTTCTTTTTTATTAGTTTTTCAGAAAGACATACGTTGCAGAGCATTGCATATTTTAGGTCATTGTCACTGTTTATTTTATTTAGTTTCATGGTTTTTAGCCTGTTTTCCGTATGCTTAGAAAGAAGAAAGACTTGTTGAGAAAAAATGGTTAAAGATAGGCTGTGTACCAAAGTTTGAAAGCAGTATTTAGTTCCATCTTCACTAGTGTTGTTAAACTGGTGAGAGGTGAATTTCTCTAACTCTAACTTTCCTTGAAGTATTGGATCTGTTAACCAGTGGCCAATGAAACTGAACTATTTAATGATATATCATTTCCTATACTGTTAACATCTCTCTTACCATCTTAGCTCTTCAACTATTTCACTTCTTTAATCATCTTACTAGCCATCTTCTCTCACTCGTCATCTCACCTCTAAACCATATCATTCTCATAAACCTCTCCTCTTTAACCTTCTATAACATCATTTGAGACACCTTATCTCACAAGCCATACCTTCTCTATTGCATCTCTCTTCTATGACCCTTTTACTCACCTTACCCTAATTAATCATCATTAGTCTGCATATTCACCCTGTTTCGATAACTGTCTCCCATTCTAGAACTTTCATCTTTCTGTCTATTTCGCCTCCACAGCCACTTCCCCTCCATAAGCTTCTCACTAAAGACAAGCACCAAAAAGTAAATGGTAATCTGGCAGCAGAATAGGTTATTAGCCAGGTTCTACCTTGGTCTACAATGATTTCACTGACTCTGTTAACGCCCTCGGGGAAATGCATGACTGTAACGCCGTCCATTCTTTATTCTGATGTCAACAGGAAAAGGTTGACTCCCCACTCACAGACATCTCCGAAATAATTGAGTCTGTTTATTGATCTGATGTCAGAGATGGAGGTTTCTTTAAACATTTTTGTTATCAGATATTTCACAAGCAATAATGAATATATATATATAGGAACTGTGTGTGTGTGTGAGAGAGAGAGAGAGAGTGTGTGTGTGTGTGAGAGAGAGAGAGTGTGTGTGTGTGTGTGTGTGTGTGTGAGAGAGAGAGTGTGTGTGAATGCATTGAAGGTATGTAAAAGTGAGGGTGAAGATATCAGCATGTGTGAGAGAGAGAGAGTAACGCTCCGTTCAGTGTTTATTGCCTTCTCACTCATCTTCAATCTCATTTAAATTATTCCCTCACAAGACCTCACTTTCTATTGGACAGTAATTATCAGTGAGACTGGCACCACTCACACACCAGACACCACATGACATGCTTCATCTTCTTGAACAACTGCTTGCTCTCTCTCTCTTTCTCTCTCTATCTCTCTCTCTCTCTCTTTCTTTCTCTCTCTCTCTTTCAATTTTTCCAATATCTTCCTCTCTTTTTTGTTACATTTCAGTTAACACCTACGTATGTTGTTTGTTATGTAGCCTGGGATGGGGAGAAGTTCAGTCCCAAAGACATTCTATCCATGACTATCCTCTCTCTCTCTCCCCTCCAATGCATCTCTCTGTGACTGAAGGGACACATTAGAGACGTTTATCCAGTTCAGCTGTTATTTAGAGTGGCCTTTTGATCCCAACCTCCACCCATGACTATCCCTGTTCCTGTTTTGATGTGATTGAAATTAAAATTTCCCATCTTCCTGGTACTTATTCTATCGCTCCCTTTCATTGAACCACTAAGTTATGGGGATGTAAACACCAACACTGGTTGTCAAGCAGTGATGGGGGACAACCACAGACATGAAGACACACACACACACATATATATAACAGGCTTCTTTCATTTTCCGTCTACCAAATCTACCCACAAGGCTTTGGTCAGCCTGAGGTTATAGTAGAAGACACTGGCCCAAGGTGACATGCAATGGGACTGAACCGAGAGCTACTTATTAACTTATTTTTTAAAAAAAGTTATGGCTAGGACAATTTTGGCCACAACTCTGCAGGATCAGACCTGACCTGGGGCTAAACAGCAACATGATTCAAAAAGGGAGTCCTTTACACAGACACTCAACCTGTTAGAAATAGCAGCTACATCTACTGTCAAATCAAATGTTTGTGTAGTTTTTAATTTTTTCTAATTAAAAAATGTAACAAAGTCATATTAGATAACATAGTCTCGTCCTAAAAGCCTTGCTTGAAATAAAGATGGGATGGTCATGGCTTGATTGTCTTTGATCACATATCTGCTTCTTCAGAGCTCATTTGAGGCTAAACACCACCACCACCACCACCACCATCGTTATGGTTTCTCTATTTTTTTCATTGTCTGTTGTACCGGGGTAGTGAGTGAGTTGTTGCATAAATTCTTTACCACAGTCAATGCCTTGAATCTAGAATGCATCTTTCGTTTTTTGTACGCTCGTTGCAGAGTACACTTGTAGTAAACTTGAAATTATTTCATATCTTCTGATGATTCTGCGTTGCTAAGCACTCCTGATGGCCTCCTTTATCTCTCAGACCAGACCATATCTGTAGAATTAGCACCAGATCAATACAGTCAGCATTTACTAAACAAAACACAAACCAAACGTAATATGTATGTAACATCTCATCAGTTGTTAGGGTTCGTTAGGGTCTCTGAGAGGGTTTTTGTCTTTTGTCTTTTTTATTTTTTTTTATTTTACCATTAAAAAAAATAACTGAGTCATCAAATGTATTTTAATGGAAAGTCTACTTTGTCGCCAGCATATGTATATGTGTGTGTATATGTGTGCATGTATGTGTGTGTAAAACCCATGCAACATGGAATACAGATGCTAAATGACGATGAATAATATATCATCATCATCATCATCATCATTTAACGTCCGCTTTCCATGCTAGCATGGGTTGGACGATTTGACTGAGGACTGGTGAAACCGGATGGCAACACCAGGCTCCAGTCTAATTTGGCAGAGTTTCTACAGCTGGATGCCCTTCCTAACGCCAACCACTCAGAGAGTGTGCCATGTGCAGAGAGAGAGAGAGAGAGAAAGAGAGATCCATACAATATACATTCAAACATGCATTCATAGATCTTTCTATTTCTCTGTCTTAACACCTATTCCTTCTTCAGGGATTGAGTACTCTTTCCTTTTTTTTTATAGCTGTCAGCTTTGTTCACATGAACAAAATAATAACTTTTGCATTTTGTTAGAGATACTGTAAGAGTATTCAATACCTCAAGAAGTAGAGTGGGTTATGATGGATAGACGAATAGATACATGTATCAATTTGTGTGTGTGTATACATACATACACTCATCTTCATCATTTAACATCCATGGTCGATGCTGGCCTGGGCTGGATGATTCTACCAGATCCAATACATCTAATAAGCACCGGATTGTTTCTGCTTTGGCATGGTTTCTATGGTCGGATGCCTTTCCTAATGCCAGCCACTTTAGAGAGTGTACTTGGTGCTTTTCTCATGCCACTAGCATCACCATACAGCTTGTGAAACCCAAGGGGAGGGAGCCTTATGCTAATAGATATGATGGTTAAAGTATGAAAAAAGCAGGTGAAAAGAGCTAATATAAAACATAACATACACTATACCAGAAGTTGGTGGCTTTCTCTGTTGCCATATGTGCCAGATGATGAAGTTACAGAAATAGTAAGGTGCTGTTAGACCCACCCAACCCATACCACCATGGAAGAAGAATAAAATGACAGACATAAATGTTGATGTCTTTTCATCTACCAAACTCCAGTCAAAGAATTTGGTTGATCTGAAGCTATGGTACAAGACACTTGTACCATGGTTTGGCTGGGTGATATTGAAACTGGAAACATGGAGTTGTAAAGCAAACTTCTTAACCATAGAGCCACATTCAGGTGTGGATGTATGTATGTGTGTGTATGTGTGTATTCAGTCGTTATGAGTTAATATTTAAAATTAGAACCTGTGAGAGTTGTCTCTTCAAACAAGAAAATTTTGTTTACATTATGGTTATGTCATTATTTAAAGAGAGTAAAATCTACGCAGAAATATACTGCTCGTATGTTCTGTGTGTGTGTGTGTACTCACAGACATGCATACAACCTTGGACACATACACACCACTTGAGAAACTGTTAGTGTTGGAACTGCATCAAGAGCCCTCTACACAGTAGACCTGCCATTCACAAACACTTCTTCCCACTTCATCTTTTATCCAGCCCATGTTTGTTTGTTTGTTTGTCAGACGTTTGCTTTGTAAAGCTTTCTGTTCTATTTTTAAGTTGATAGCTTTTTTATGTCAACTTGTTTATTATGATGGTGATGATGCTTCTTAACTCAAGTTTTTTTGCAACTTATCATTATTATTATTATTAAGGTTGCGAGCTGGCAGAATCATGCTGCAAAATATGCTTCACACATTTTCCCCGACTTTACATTCTGAGTTCAAATTCTACCAAGGTCGACTTTGCCTTTGGTGTCCTTTCTGCATCAATAAAATGTGTAGCAGTTGAGTACTGCAGTTGACGCATACCCCCTCCCCCAAATTTCATGCACACACACACACACTATTCAAAATATTGATGGCGATTACAATTTTGAAATATTTAATATCTCTTCATGACAGATCTTTTGAACAACAGAGGAACACATGAAGTGCTAAACATTGGTTATGAGAGAGAGAGAGAGAGAGAGAGTGTGTGTGTGTGTGTGTGTGTGACTGATTTAGAACTGTGAGTGATACCTGCTGACATTTTTCCTTTGTTCAATTCAGGAATTTTAATCCATAGATGTCAGTCTGTGACCTAATTTACTGCCCATTGTGATTACACTTAATTATATTTACCAGTGTTTGTACTGTTTCTAGTCTGCATAAAAATACTGATTTATACTTTGTTTTTGTTTACGCCTGCAATACACCCCCCCTCTCACTTTGTTATTTTTACAGTGATTTTCATGTCAACACTTCACCTGTAACATCTGCTTGGAAAGCATTCATTTTATATAAAATACTGTGTTTGCGAAGACCTGTTGAGTGAAGTGAAGTCATTGTTGTGGCTGATGACAGCGCTGCCTCATTGGCACCCGTGCCACATAAAAAGCGCCATTCGAGCGTGGTCGATGCCAGTGCCACCTGACTGGCCCCCATGCTGGTGCCACATAAAAAGCACCCGCTACACTCGAGCCGACCAAATCCTTGTGAGTGGATTTGGTAGATGGAAACTGAAAGAAGCCTGTTGTATATATATGTATGTGTGTGTTTGTATTTCTGTGTCTGTCTCCCCGACCATCACTTGGCATTCGATGTTGGTGTGTTTACGTCCACGTAACTTAGCAGTTCGGCTAAGAGACCGATAGAATAAGTACTAGACTAACTGGTGTCAATTTTTATACTTTTTGTTCTTTCAGTGAAGATTGTGATCCGTGGTGATCGAAACGTTGGTAAGACATGTTTGTTCTACCGACTGCAAGGAATGAAGTTTCGCGAAGAATATATTCCAACCGATGAGATCCAGGTAACCTTCCTTCCTTATACATTTGTGGCATTTTCATTCTAAATAATAATATAACCCTTTCCTGGGCTGTATTTCTAAAGAATTGGTCTGGCCCTTAAGTTAAGTTCTCTTCCAGCTTATAGAAGTGAATGGGGATGGTCATGGTTGGAATGCTTTTGATCATTTTTGCTCATTCAGGATTAACCTTAACAAACAAGCAAATACGATCGGGTCTTTTATTTTCCCTTCTTTTAATCCTTTCTTTTATCTTTCATCTTTTATTTGTTTCACTCATTTGACTGCGGCCATGCTGGGGCAGCACTGCCTTGAAAAATTTTAGTTGAACAAAGGACTTATTTTAAGCCTAGTACTTATTCTATTGGTCTCTTTTGCCAAAATGCTAAGTTACAGGAACATAAACAAAACATCACCAGTTGTTAAATGGTGGTGAGAGACAAACACAGACACAAAGGCACATACACACACACACACACACACACACACACACACATATACACATAGATGTGCACATATATACAACGACGGCCTTCCTTCAGTTTTTGTCTACCAAATCCACTCACAAGGCTTTGGTCGGCCTGAAGCTATAGTAGAAGATACTTTCCCAAGGTGTCACACAATAGTACCAAACCCAGAACCATGTGGTTGAGAAGCTAATTCCTTTCCACACAGCCACTCCTGTGCCTTTATTCAGTTATTCAAGTCTATCATTGATCCTTTTATGGGGTTGTCTCTCAGAGAATGAAAATATTAAGCCCACCTTTGCATTCGTTTGTGTAGAACTGCTAAGAGTTAGTCATTTATGTACTCTCAACTAGTTGGCCATCACCATTACTAAACAGCTAATCAGTCACATACTCTCAGCTTGTTTGCCATCACCACCATCACTAAGCCCTTGTAACTTGTTCCTTAAGTCCTTTGGCCAAAGCTTCTTGTTCAAATAGCTTTCATTTTATGGCCATCTGTTTCAGCAGTGTTGATGTAAGGATTATCATGGGGAACGTATAATCCTTACTCAGTATTTAAGACCCTTGGGATTAGTCTGAATTTATATTCCTTTATTAGCAGTTTAACACAACAACCTCATTCATTGATTTTATTTAAGGTTTGTGGTTTTGCTGCTTGTTTCTGATACAACTTACTTCTGTATTATGGAATAAACTAACAGTTAAGGTTTCCAATGTAAAGTGCCATGAGGGCGTTCGTTTGTTGATTTAGCAGCTGAGAGGTTTGTTTTTTGTTCATGACAGCATTTGGCTTCAATGGAGAGATATTTACGGTAGAATTTTGTGTTTGGATGATCTTCCTGTTGCCAACCCTTATCTAATTTTCAGGCAAAGGATTTTTTTTTATTCAAGAGATCTTTGTAGGCATGGAATAACCAGTCATAATGTCAGTGTTCATGCACGTATGTACACAAACAGGTGTGACTGTGTGGTAAGAAGTTTGCTTCCCAACCACGTGGTTCTAAGTTCAGTCCCACTGCATGGCACCTTTGCTAGATCCTGGACTGACTTGAAGGTAAACAACTTGTAACAGACTAAATAACATACTGTACGGTGGATTTGAACCTTGAACTACGTGGTTGTGAAGCAAATTTAACCACATGGCCATGCCTGTACCTATATGTTGCTCACAAATGCTCAACTGGTTTGTAGTAATTAATTTGAATTGATCTGTTTTTGTTTCTGTTGCAGGTGACCAGTATCCAGTGGAATTATAAAGCTACGGATGATGTTGTTAAAGTTGAAGTTTGGGATGTTGTCGACAAGGGAAAGAAAAGGAAAAAAATTGAAGGTTTAAAAATGGAAAATGTTGATCAGGTACAAAAAAATTGCTTGTATTTATTTTATTATTTACATAGGTGCAGGCATGGCTGTGTGGTTAAGAAGTTTGCTTCAGAACTGCATAGCTTCGGGTTCACTCCCACTGCAGAGCTGCTATATATACATTGTGTATGTGGCAGGGGGCACACACTAACTTAACCCTTTAGCTTTCAGATTGCTCTGTCAAATGTAAATCTTCTTTATTCTTATTTCTTCAAGTTAATCATCCATTATCTGGTAACTTCAAGATCTTAATGATCTGATAGTTTATTCTTAGAATGACATTGTAGGATAGGTGTGAGAGGCCAGATCTGTCTGGCCTGAACACAAAACAAGAAGTTGAATATTTGGGTTTACATGTTAAAAGGGTTAAAAGCTGTGTCGATGCCTACTTTTTCTTGGTGTTTCTTGATACATCTGATCTATTTTGCTCTTTACTTCAGAATATGGAAGACCATTGTCTCGATGCTGAATTTGTAGATGTTTACAAAGGTACAAACGGAGTTATCATGGTATATGATGTCACAAAACAATGGTAAATCATATAACATACATAATGTATTTACATATAAATATATATATATATATATGATGATGATGATGTGTGTGTGTATGGGTGAGTGCATGTGCATCTGTTATTTGTTGAGGTGTGCCAGGGACACATAAAAGACACCCAGTGCCACTCTGTAAAGTGGTTGGCATTAGGAAGGGCATCCAGCCGTAGAAACTAAGCCAAAACAAACTGGAGCCTTGTGCAGCTCTCTGGCTTACTAGTTCCAGTCAAACCATCTGAGCCATGCCAGCCTAGAAAACAGATGCTAAATGATGATGATGATGATGATGATGTTGTAGCATGATACTGCCATGTGGGGGAAGCTTATATTTTTTAAAGAAAAGAAAAATGCTAATTTGGGTTAAACATGTCAAAACAAGGAGACACAAATGCTCGCACTCTGTAAAGAAGGTTGTTGGCATTAGAAAGGGCTTCCAGCCATAGAAACCCTTCCAAAGCAGACATTGGAGCATGATGAAAAGAGCTGGAAGAAATGTCACTAAACAATTTTCATTAATACGCTAACGATGCTCCTGCTCACCATTTTAATGATGATAATAATAATAATAATAATTCTTTCTGCCAAAGGCACAGGACCTGATATTTATGGAGAGGAGCAAGTATTTGACTGGTACTGACTTTATTAATCCCAAAAGGATGAAAGGTGCAGTTGGCCGCAGTGGAATTTGAACCCAAAATATCGAGCTGAAAGAAATGCTGCTAAGTGTTTTGTCTAATGTGTTAATTCATTCTGCTAGTTCAGTCCCATTTTGCATTAATTTAATTATAATTAACTTCTTGTATACAGTGCTCTGTTGGGGGTGGAGGTGTATGTGTTTGTATGTCTTTTATTTGTATTTACTTGAAAATGGGAGGATAACCAAAATATTCATTTTCTTCTGTTTTCTATTGTTTTTTCAAGGACTTTCAGTTATGTTGAGCGTGAACTTGGTAAAATCCCAAGCCAAATCCCTGTTCTGGTGTTGGGAAACCACAGAGACATGGGACACCATCGTGTTGTCTTAGAAGATAAAGCTATTTATTTCATAGAAAGTTTAGACAGGTAAAGAGAAATGGTTTGCTTTTAGTTTCTTTGTTGTTGTTGTTGTTGTTGATATTTCAGCATTGGTTTATTCTTTGACTTGTTGTCCAAGTCATTGGATGGTGGCCCTGCTGGGGCACCTCTTTCGGGCTTCATCAATTGTATCATGCACAAAACTTATTTCTGTCTGATAATATATTATTAGAAATTTAAAATCAAAGCTATATATATATACTTTTGTTGTTTTAAAACAAGTATCTTCTTTTTTATAGAGGTAAAGATGCGGCCCAAATACGATATGCTGAGTCTTCCATGAGAAATGGATATGGTCTAAAGTACTTACATAAATTCTTTAACTTACCATTCCTTCAATTACAAGTAAGTACATGAAAGAGAGTTCATTGATGCTTCTTAACCATACTTGAGCCTCTGTGTGTGTCTTTGTGTGTATACTTCTGTGTGTGTGTGTGTTCTCTGTTTTAGCCATCGCAGCTACGACCATACTGGAATGCTGCATTAACCTTGTTTGGAGGGGTTTTCTTTTTTGATTTGTTTTGTGGGGGTGGTTTATGGATTTACTTGTTACTGAGTAGCTCTGACCACTACCACAAACACCACCACCAATAACTCACTGTTCTCTGCACCATCTTTTAGTGGAGTCGAAGACACAGGCTAGATATATGTCGCTGTTGTGGCAAGTGTCTTCTGCTATAGATCCATGTCAACCAAAGTTGGTAGATGGGAGATGAAGGAAGCCAGCCTCTCGTGTGTGTGTGTGTGTCTGTTCAATGAGAAACACAAGCTATGAGCAGTAGTGTTGTCATTTCTGTCAACAACTCATTTCATGCCTTCAAAGATAAAACTCCCTTCCCTGAAAGAAAGAGAATGCTTACTGACAATAACTGCATCTAGTTAATGCTAGTATGAGAGAATGGACCTGAAAGGAACAAATGAATGCGTGTTTGTGTGTGGATTTCTGTATCTGTATATATTGTGGTGTGTATGTTTACATGCAATGTTGAAACTGAGACAATGCAGCATTGCCCAAGCGCTAACTTTATTCTTTCCATTCGAGCAAGGCCATATTTGCTCTTGCACACTTCCATACACCATCACTTGCTCACTCCCGTATACTTACTTGTGTGTATGCACGCATATATATATTTATACACACACTCTTGTAAGTACCATTTTCTTCATTCTTACACAGAGGGTCACTTTGCTGAAGCAGCTGGAGATCAATTCAGAAGATATTCGCTCCACAATTGAAGAACTCAATATCCATGAAGAATCAGAAGAGCAAAACTATGATATGTTAGTATTTCTTCTTTCTCAGGCAAAAAAAAAAATTTAAAAAAAAAACAAATTTATCTTTGAGGTTTTGATTTCGATATCTTTGAACCATAAAATGTTGCAATATCAGCTTGTAACACCTTGTAACACCAAAGATGACCTGAAGGCAAGGACTATGACCGTCCAGAAGAGTTGCAGGAGATTTTGAAACCAATGGCGATTTTATTGAATTAATTTACTCTTTAGTATTTCAAGATATTTTTATGTAATTTTGGTAAATATATCTGTTAAAATGAAATGTTAGTGTTATTTTCATTTTTGTGTAATTTAGACAACAATTTATTCACCATATCCTGTGTGTATATATATATATATATATATATATATATAGTTCTGAGTTAGATACATACATACGTATCCATCCATCCATTCCTTACTTCAGTTAGATAAAGTGTAACTCCTGCGTCTTCTACTATTGTTGATCACATGACAGTTCCTTTAGTTTTAATTGTTTCCTTCCAATTCCAGATTTATAGATAACCTCTGTGCCCAGCGGCGACAACAACAAGAAAAGCTAGCTGAGAAAATTATGGAAGAAGCCAAACAAAGGCAGGCTGAGTTAGCTGCCTCTGGCGTCATAACAAATGGGACAACATCACAGCCTGGTAAGTGAAATTGGACATACAAGGTGCATTCCAGAAGTTTTGAGACTGTTTTCAGAGTAGTTCAGTAACTCTCAGCAGTTATTGTAGTGTTACTGTGCATCTAATAAGCTGACCTGCCAGCTTTTGTTATTCCAGATTGAAAGGAGACAGTTGTAACAGGCACATCCTGCTAAACACTGCTTGTCACAGTTGTTAGCAGAATGCAGAGTGTGAAGACAATTAGGAAACTTGTTATGCAATGAAGTCTTCTTGGGTTAAATTGGGCAAAAATGCTACAGAAACTTATTAAATGCGCCTGACCGCTTATGGATTAACTTGTATGAACCAAGCATATGTTTCACTGGCACAAGAGCCTTTTCTTGACATCATGTGATGGTTGTAAATGAACATGACCATCATACTTGTGGGGTTGTTTGCTTCCAGTTTTCCATGAGAAATATATCTGGTCATGAGGAAACAGGAAGGGACTCTAATTGTAGAAAATCTGCTGCAACAACTTCCATTTGACCCATGCATGCATCAAAAAATGAATGTTGAAGGGACTTATCATCTCCCACTGAAATAGTTGACCTTGCACTCAAATTACAAAGAATTATTATTATTATTATTATTATTATTATTATTATGGTGGTGAGCTGGCAGAATCATTAGCTCAGTGGAGTTGATGTAATGACTTATTCTCTACAACCCCCACCCCTGCACACCAAACTTCCTGGCCTTGTGCCAAAATGTGAAACCATTGTTGTTGCCACATCTAATGCTTTATTTATACTTTTTCCCTTTCAGTTTCTCGGTCAGCATCTGCCAATTCTTTACCTAAATTACCAACATCCCAGTCTTATTCTCATTCCTTACCTGGTTCCGTTATGCAAATGCCCCCTGCTTCTCTGCAGTCCCCTACAAATCAGCCGCCAGCCTGTAATGGTGGAGGTGCAGCAGGAGGAGGAGGAGTGGCCATAACTGGAGGAGCTGGAAATACATCTTCCTCTGCTGGCAGTACACCCCAGGCAGAGCCCAAAACTGGCTTCTTTTCTCGGATATTTGGAAACAAGTTGCAGTTATCCACCCCAGATGTGAACAGTCAAACAGGTAAGAAGTGAAGAATGTTACACTTTGCAATTTCCTTTCTGCTTCATTAGCATTGTTGTTTTAACATCCATGGAGTTTATTGAGCCAGAGATTTTATGCCTTTCCTGTTGCTAACTTCAACCTGTTTCCGAGCAAGGTAATAGTTTTTTTGCTGAATATTGTATGACTGTAACCATCATTTACAGTTGTCATGCAATGTTGAGACCAAGTGACACAAACACACACACATGCACAATGGGTTTCTTTCTGTTTCCATCTCCCAAATCCACTCACCCACGATACTACACAAAGGGAATGAACCTGAAACTATGTGGTTGGGAAGCTAACTGCTTCACCACACAGCCACACCTAAATCATTTAAAATTGAAATTTTCTAGCTGGTGTATAAGATGATATCCTCATCTTATCTTGGAAATGGGTACAAGATTAACAGACCCCCTTAAACACCATCGTATACAATAACCTGTTGCCTGTCTTAACTATCAGGCACTTGTTTTGTTGGCTGTTTTCCACCTCCCACAAAGAAATGTAGCCCTTTATCCATTATGTGTCCTTATGACTCTCTGAGTGGTTGGCGTTAGGAAGGGCATCCAGCTGTAGAAACTCTGCCAAATCAGACTGGAGCCTGGTGTTGCCATCCGGTTTCACCAGTCCTCAGTCAAATCGTCCAACCCATGCTAGCATGGAAAGCGGACGTTAAACGATGATGATGATGATGATGATGATACAATTAGAATTTAGCATTTAGTTAAATCCCTTAACATTCTCAAGTGAAGGGAGGTAACTAGGTCAGCTTAACCTTCCATCCTTCCTGTGGCCAATCCTCACCTGTTTTGAAGCAACACAATATTCCCCAATGACCAAACGTATTTTCACAGAAGATTGAAAATAAAGAGCACAGCTTGTTTGATGGTGACACGATTATCACATGATGCCAAAACATGGAAACAAGCACACACGCACACACACACGCACGCCCTATATGATAGACTTCTTTCAGTTTCTGTCAAGCAAATCCACTAAGGCTATAAGTCAGCCTGGACTATAGTGGAAGACATTTGTCCAAGTCGTCATGCAGTGAGACTGAACCTGAGAACATGTGGTTGTGAAGCAAAAATGTTAGCCACACCCGGCTCTGCCTGTGCCTCCTCCTCTAAGTCAAATAAACAATAAAAAAATATTCTTTGCTTTCTTAAAATTCCATATTGTGATTATTTTCAAGAATGATTTAAATACATGTGACTTTTTTTTTTGTCAACAAGCTGTGGAAGTTAATGTTGAAAAGGCTGTGAAAAGTGTTGAGGAATTTATTCCAGATGGTGAAGAACTGGACAGTAGCTTTCTGGATGATACGAAGGATCATCGAATGACTGCTTCATGTAATCCAGCTAATAATAAAGACAAAGAAAGTGACAGGTAAACACGGTTTGCCAATTCGGTTTTCTTTCTCAACCATCCATACATTTCCTTCTGGTAAATGATGATGATGATGATGATTCAATGTACAAGTAGTTCTGTTGATTGAACACTTTAAGTTGTTGTTGTTGAAAATGCCCTGGGCTGTCCCTTGACTTTCACTACAATGTCTGCCTCTCTGTTTCAGTGATGAAGACTACAGCGGCAATCCTATGGTAGCGGGTTTCCAAGATGACCTTGACTCTGAGGATGAAGTAACTCTGAAGAACGCTGGCGATAGTAACAACAGCAAGCTCCATATCACGCCAAACCTTGATATCTCCAGTGATGAAGACATTCTCATTGTTCCAGTTGCGTCCAAGAAGCTCTCTCTTTCTGCCAGTAAGGACAACTCCAACGATAGTAAGAAGTCAACCAATTCCTCCTCTTCCAACTCTTCTACAACTTTCTCACAGAAGGCCAACCGGAAACTCTCTTCAGAATCAGAGCCTGACATCTCTGACAAAGTCCAAATTGCAGGTAAAACAATCAAAGAGCCGAGAAACGATGAGGAGCAACATTCAGAAGATAACGAAGATGCATCACAACCTCATGTGGCCCAGGATATTGAAGATATCAGTGAAGATGAGAACTCAAATGATATGCCCAACAGTCTAACACAGAGTTCAGCAGAGGTATTTATGATTTTTTTTTTGTGTCTTTTTTTATTTTTATTTTGTATATTTGGTTTGCTTTATTTTTATTATAATTTCTATTCACTGATTTATCGATGCCTATGTCATGTCTCAGTTCCATCCCATAGCTTAGACACACAACACTTTCCTCAATACATGAGCTTTTCCAAGTATTGCTGCCATCTGAATGCCTTCTAAGAAGTTTGGTATTTGTAGCTCTTGATGGCATTTTTTTTGTGTCTTTATGAGTGACAGATTTTGCTTTTCCAATCTCAAAACAACTCCAGCGTCACAGGGAATGGGATTTTTATGATACTCCTATCGAATGTGACCAAATGCAGTTTATTCTGCAGCATAATCTTTTTTTATGGTCCACACACTTCTTCTGTCGGTGTCACAGTGCTTGGATCCCGTTGGTGGAGAAGCTTTCATTCTGTCTGTCAAAAAAGCCATCAACAGCAGACATGGTGACATCATCAGACATGTCATTAGAAAAACACAAATTTCACATCTTGCAAAGTAAACACAGCAATGTCACTCAGCACACTGCCGCCTCATGAAGGTCACTGTGCATGCAACCATGTGCTGCCATCTGTTGGTGTGCTACAGAACTAGTTTGAGAATATTTTAATACCACCTCGTACACACACACACACACACACACACACCGTATTGTAATTCCTTTTCTTATCACTTTCCATATTTATTTTCTATTCCCATCTTCAGATCCAAGGTAGTCACTCGATCCCATCAATAGATTTAACATACGAAGATCTTAGCATTTTGGAGAAAGGATTTAATTCTTCAGCAAGTAAGTAATTAAAAAGATTTTACACTTCTTGAAAGTTTGTAACCTCATTAATTTGTGTCGATTAATAATTGCTGATGTTTCAAATATGATGCTGTTAATGGAGAGAAAATGAGAAAATTATAGGCTTGGATGAACTCTAACGATTCTTTACAATTGAACAATGTTATTACATACAAGCAATTATAATATCCAGTCGTATAATTATATAATAGCTAGTAGTTATTGCTAACACTAGAATTTCTTCTTATTATTATTATTAAGCAGCCCTATGTCTTCCTTCTTGTAGTAGTCATCGGGTTGCCTCCCCTTATTCCAATTAATTAGGTTTAATAAAATAATTTTCTGAAATAGTTGCTTCCTTATCTCTCTCTCTCTCTCTCTCTCTTTCTATGTTCTGCTGACCAAGAATCCGATGACATTTTCATCCCTCCCTTTCTCTTTCTCTCATGTTTTTCTTTTTTCCTAAACCGCATCTTCTTCCTCCATCCTGTGCCACTTCAGATGCTGATTCTTCCATTTGGACCCCTGGAGATACAGACCATGACTCTGTAACAAGTGAGAAGAAAAAAAAGAAGAAGAAAAAAGATAAAGACAAAGTATGTATCCTTTGTTTATATAATTTTTTCTTTGATTTTTATTTTATTTTAAACAAAATTCTGGCTTTTGTTTTGTCAACCAGCATTCTTCTAAATTTTCATTAAGATCTGCATTTTGAGAACTGTTTTTCCTTCTTTTCTTTGTGTGTGTGTGTGTGTGTGTTGCTTTGTCTTGATGTCAGGTGATGGTTGTAAAGGAGCATCACCGTCATACAAGCAGTGTCCTTTGTTTCCAGTCTTCCATAGGAAAGCATGGTTGACGATGAGGAAATATGACCTTGCTTGGAAACAGGTGAGGGTTGGTGATAGGAAGGGCATCCAGCCATAGAAAACCTGATGAAGCAAGTTTTGTCCAACCCATGTAAGCATGGAAAAGTGTATATTTAGGGATGAGGATTAATGTTTTTTTCTTCTTTTGTTTTTGGTAAAATTTTATAGGATGAAGAAAAGTCAAGTAAAAAATCCAAAAAGAAGAAAGAAAAAGGTCGAGAGTTGAGTGGAAGCAAGGAAAGTAGCAGCAGCAGCAGCAGTGGAAAAGTAAAGAAGAAAAGCAAAAAATCCAAAGAAAACCAGAAAGAACTTGGACAACTGGAAGCTTTTCTTGTAGAAGATAATGTCAGTGAAGAGTTGACGCCAAGACCAACAACAGCCACTGGTGAAGATTACGAGTCTCTTTGAATATGGGCAGCTGAGAAGATGGATACTTTTTAGGAAGATTTTGATAATCCGTATCTTATCTCCCCTCCCACCACTCTCATATCAGCTGATAACAAGATACATGTCTGGACAAATATATACATATATGATGCAAATTTTATAAATGATAGTTTATATATGTAATATATAATGTGTATATAAAAAGAAACAGTATATAACGTAATTAGATATGTATTTATGATGTATATATATCATAAATACATATGTTTATATATGCATATATATATATATGTAAATACCCATATCTATACGTTTGTGTATGTGTATACACTAATATTGACTTATATACATATATGTATACTTATATGGATGTGTGCGTGTGTGTATATATATATATATATATATATATATACACACACACACACGCATATATGTATATGCAATTTTCTATTAAATGCATGTAAACTCAAATGACTATTCAGAACCGAAATGGGAAGTGCTGAGTCTCTGGTCTTCATGAATTTCCTCAGTTTTCTGGCTAAACAACTCTTCTGAGCTTACATTCATCTGACTTAAAATTTTCAATACATGGTATATACTTCTGTATGTGTACAAACATATATATATACACACACACACAGATACTCATATGCATATAGACATTATATGAATCATACGAGAGAGAAGAATTATTTCACCTTGACTGCCATGATTTACAAATAAAACTTCAAAAATAATTCAGACATGCTGACATCATTTATAATGTGGAGGTTGATGGGAGAGAAGAGAAAAAAACTTACAAGTTAACAAAAGAAAAGAAGATAAAAAACAAAAAAATGATTCAAAAGTTAAACTACCCTTTTTTTCTTTTTGAATATTTTTAAATTTTAATTTTTTATGTTTTTTTTTGTTTTTTTTTTCCCCCAAGTGTGGTATGTGAAGAAAGCCTGTCTGTATCAATGTGTTTCTATTGCAGCATGAATAAATGTGTCAGTATGTATGTGTACATGTCCATGTATAAAAGGATTAATTAAAGCTAGAATGAGCTTTTATTATCAATAACAAGTTTGTTGTTTTATATTTTTTGTTTCTACTTGTTGAGTGAACAAAGTCCCCTTTGCATTTTCTACTGGTCAAGGTTGGACACCACAAGGGTGATGGTGAGTGTAGAGATTTGTTGGAGATGAATACCTGGGTGAAGGTGACGTCAGCTCAACCAGATGCAAGGAGCAAAGGCCATTTTAGCAGTAGTAGTAGTAGTAGTAGTAGTAGTAGTAGTAGAAAAACACAAAATAAGGGCCAGAGGCTGGAGTGTGTCACATTATGCCAATCCATCGAAACTCAATTCACCAATTAAAAATGACCTTAAAAAGTGAAGAGGTGTTGTTACTGCTGACGTACTTGGGCAAGTGAACCGCTAAAATTAAAGTGGAAGAAATTCGGGCAGGTCTCAACATTATATGGATAGTGGTGGCCTCTACTTATGACCTGGAAGAGAAAATGAGCATTTTGCAAATGCAAAAAAAAGGAAGCAGAGAATTGGAAAGGTCAGTCTTTGATAGAGTATTTATAGGCGAGGGGCTAAGCGTAAGGGTCGGTGTAGAAGGACGTAGGCTGCGTTGCTTTAAATGTGGCGAGAAGGGTCACGTTCACTCAGACTGTAAAGCAAAGAAGAACGAAGCCCCTTCACAACAAGAACCACAAAACGCAGAGGAGAAAAAAGGACAACCAGCAAAACAAACAAATGTTACACAAGAACCCAAGGAAATAAGACCAGAAAAAAACCATAGAGGCAACGATACAAACCACAGAAGAAGGTGACGAAATGGTGTTTACCACAGTTAAATCCCAAAAACGAAAAAAAGGCCCCAGTCCCGGACTTCCCACCCCGTACAGACCACCCCTTTGTTAAAACCCATTTCCCATTCCCACCCCGAAGACGCAGAGCAAAATTTTTTTCTTTTAATAACATTTATAAGATGCTTGCCACAGTCATCCGAGCTGAAGTGTGTAAAGCTAGAAAAGACATGCCACCTCACATTAGAATTGCCAGAACGGAGGTGGACTTATTCACGGAATTAAAAAGCAGGTACCCAGACGACATTGGTGATGTTTGCAAAGAAATGGGTGGCCAAAGTTTTATGGTTAGTCCAGCGGCTACACCACAGAAGGAAAAGGATGGGGAGAAAGCTCAATTCGTGCAGCCCCTCCCCAAACTAAAAATGTAAGTATTATTTTATTATGGAAATTCAGTTAGGGGGTATAAATTCACGTGGCCTAGAATTGAACTGGAAACAAACTTGTCTCCTTGACGACCTTAGATCACTCGATATAGATGTATGTATTGTAACTGAGTCTAAGCTGAGTGGGCCACAAGTGTTCTCGCCCCTTCGAAATGGCTACGAGAAATTTATTTCTCCTAGCCGGCAGGGGGAACGGGAGTGTGGTGGTCTTATTCAGGAAAAACTTGGATGTGCAGGTAAGTGTAGTCTTTCTGAACTCAGAAAGTAGGCTGGTCGTTTTGGATTTAACATAGGTAAGTAAACAATCCTTCAGGTTGGTAGCTGTCTATGCACCGAAACAAAGTAGAGAGGCTGGCTTTTCCCGGGACCTGGAGAACTTCTTAGTAACGTTAAAATCTCTAGGTGTACTAGGAGACTTTAACACTATTCTCTACGCACAGGTGGTTAGTGTTGACTCAGCCAATAATAGAAGGGGAAGCCTGGCCTCAAAAAGGCTACTAGAAAGCTATAATCTAGTTGACCATTATAGACTGGATGAACCGCTGGTTCCACAGTTGACGTGGACTAATAACGACCGTTCACTCCGATCTTATATAGGACAGGATATTCGTTAGGAATACGCGTTCGTCCCTTAAGCACTTAGGAAAATAAAGTAATAGTCAAACTACTGAGGTTCATTTAATTTTCTATACTTCCTCCCAAAATGCGCAGCCAGTTAGAAATTCATCTTTTAATAAAGTAGAACAATTTTTTTAAGGAACGAAAATAATTTTCGTAAAATGATGACGTCATCAGTCAGGGGAGAGCACTCCGTATTGACATTGATAAAAATGGCGGCCGTGAAAGATATTTTCGTCTCTAGAAACGTTTTGGAGACAATCCGACGTCTGGACGAAGAAAACGGTCTGGGATTGCTGATTGGAGAAGACAGTATAGACTTTATAAAGGTTTGGAAATGTACCAGATTGAGCGAAAGGGTTCAAGAAGATGCCATGAAGACGTGTCAACTTCTGCCAGGTGGCTTAACCGTACTCGGTTTGTACAGTGTTTCCGCTGTTCCCACCGCTTCATCGGCGACTGGAAACGATTACGATGACAGCAACGACCCTGTCTCGTCTGTTATAAGTGTTTTGATGAATTTTTTGAAAGTTAAGTATTTTTTACTGTTAAATTATGACGATACTAACCCGCACAGTTCTCCGATGTTTTTGTATACGTGTCTGGCCGGCGGCGATGTGAAGCGAACGAAGAGCGAGTGGACAGCTGTTGCCGAAGAAGGCAACCTCAAAGACGAACACGTTCGGTTTAGACTCAAAACCCAGTTGCCTTTGAGTTTTAAATACGATCCCAAGTCGGATAAATTAATTAAAATCATCCGAACCGAAGTGGAACACTTGTGTCAAGTGGTCGGTTCACCTTTGACTGTATTTCATATTAACGACAGTAAATTGCTTCTGTCACCAGATTCGATGACCAACAACGAAGTCGAAGATGAGGAAAATGCTGAACAGCAATACTGGAAAAGTTATGAAACAAACGAAATGTGCAGAGATATCGTTAAATACATCGAAACAGATGAAGAAAATTTTATTTCCATGCCCAAATCGAAAAAGAAAAATGCAGGCAGTTTAAATCGTTCGATTTCTGTTAGTATGTACACATCGACATTTTGTAATACGGATCCTAAACGGACACCGTCTTGTGCTCCTCTCATCCATCAAGAAATGGAAGAATTTCTTCAAGTTTCTGTACCTTTGAAGATCGATGCTATAGCTTATGTTTCTCTGAATTGTCCCATAAGCAAAGTGGCTACGATTCTCGCCACTACCGTGTGTCGGCAGATTCTTGCTGCTGAACTTTGCATTACCGAAAACAGACAAGGTTCGACTTTTTCTATACCTCAAACATATCACATCCAACTACCTCAGTCGACGTTTATTGTTTCTGTCACATATCCAGAAGATGTCGAGGAAAATACACTGGAATATCAAAGGAAGTGTCTTCATCAACTTTTTTGTCTCCCTCTTACTAAGCCATGTTTCCGAAAGACTAACGCCTATATTTTTCCTGAAGATGTTGCACCAAGAAACAGTTACTTAATTAACCCCCATGTTAGCTTGCTATCAGCAGCCAAAAGTGCAACCCAGCACGTTGTACAAGGTCGCTACAGCTATCACCATTATATGCAAGATAACTGTGATGACAACAAATGGGGTTGTGCATATAGATCTCTACAAACTCTGATATCTTGGTTTCGACTTCAAGGCTATACTTCTGTTCCAGTCCCGACTCATCGCCAAATTCAGCAAGCTCTTGTAGACATAGGTGATAAACAGCCACCGTTTGTTGGTAGCCGTCAGTGGATAGGTTCTCTGGAGGTGAGTTTCTGTTTAGAACATCTGATTGGAGTCCAAAGTCGAATCATGAACGTCTCTTCAGGCGCTGAAATGTCAAATTATGGCAGAGAACTTTCTATGCATTTTGATTCTGTGGGAACTCCAATTATGATAGGTGGGGGTGTCCTTGCCCACACAATCATTGGAGTGGATTACAATGAAGTGACTGGAAATATGAAATTTCTTATTCTTGATCCCCACTATACAGGGGAAGAAGACCTTCAGTACATTCTAAACAAGGGCTGGTGTGGTTGGAAAGGACCAAACTTTTGGGATAAGAATGCTCATTATAATCTTTGTATGCCTCAAAGACCAAAAGTTATCTAATGAACTTTAGTTTTGCCTTTTTTTTTATTGGAAGCGACAAAACGACAAAATCATTTTATTGGATTTTACTAAAATGTTTATTGGACAAAATAAAATAAAATTCTCTATATTTTTTAGTTCTCAAATATCATTTATAAAAAAAAATTCACCAGTGTAAGAAATAATATTTTATTGTTATTTGTTTTTATTATTTAATCCTAGGTCTACCCTGATCCAGCAGGCCTATGATAAAAGTGACTCCAGACTTGACCACCCTGTCTTTTTATATCTCTAATACCGCATTATCCAATGCCTTCTTCCATTTTTTTAAGATGCTTGGGTACCTTCTGAGGAAGAATTGTTTGCTATCTTTAACAAGTTAAACAACCGTGTAGGCTAGTGATTCTTAATGTGGGTGACATTGCCCCGTTAAGGGCATTGTGAGCTCACAAAGGAGCAGTAAATGTCAAGGTAACACTATAGGTGGAATTGTGTATTTAGAGGGGTTATCATTTTCTTAGATTTATTATATTTTATCCCTTTAGCAAGCCAAATATCCTACCTGTTTTAGGTTCAGATCCAGCCTGTCACACCTACCCTACAATATCATTCTAAATATACACAACCCATTTACATCATCAAAATCTCAATGCTGCAAGATAATGCATGATTAATTCAAAACAATGTGAATAAATAAGCATCACATGTGACAGAATAAGCTGAATGCTAAAGGGTTAAACACATTTTCCAGAATATGTTTGATGAGATTAAAATATGTATTGTGTTATCAGTGATCAGAAACATGACAGATGTGCTCCAAGATACAATATGATCACATTTATATAAGTCCTTGCCTTTAGTAATTTAAATTAGGGGCACTAATTCACATAAATATCTAATAAAAAAAGCACAAAGCTAGATATATGTATAACAAAATATGAATAATAAACCATTGTACAAAATGAACCAGTTTTGATTAAAATAATCTATTTTGTTTTTATATATCTTTGTTTCTTTCCTTTTCTTTTTTAAGTTGCCATTCCTAAAAAGGGATTACTGAGCTATAAAAGGTTGAAAAACCTTGATGTAGAAGTTTCCCCCTCTATGTTGGGATTAAAAGCGTTGGACTACTGACAAAAATAATAAAAACAGAACATCCAGCAATTGGAACTTGTTCTCATAGGTTTTGTTCCACTGTTTTCATGAGAAAATACTTGTTACGCTATTTGTATATTATTGTTCCTAAACCCCTCGTTTCTCCAGATCAAGGAGACTAATGACCAAAGTCATTACAACCACGACCAGCTTGAGATGGTCACTGTTGTATTGCATTCAGAGATAGAATACATGGGACTAATTATCTAATGTGTCCTTCCACTCTTTAAGAATGGTAAGATATGATTTGAGGAAGAATGGACTGTTATCTCCGGCAGGTCTAACAACCACACAGAGGTTCCCTCATTGATACATTTACTCATGTGATTATTGTAGTAAGTTGAACAATAGAATTAAAGAAGTTAAGGGAGAGGATTCATATGGCATGGGGTTTGATAAAATTAGTTGAGAGTGATATACTGAATGATGTGTGTAAAAATATTCCAAATTAATTGAAATTAACACGTTATTTGCAAAAAGTAAACAAAAGCCTAATGGTAATTGTTAGTGGATCTCTAGGGGAAGAGGAGATAATTTTAAACATTTATGCGATGAAGAAATAAAACAGCAATGACAAATATCTTAATCATTTCTGCAAGCATGGTAGATAATTCTGGATATGCTTCTATATTATGGGACCTCCTCAGTTTAAAAGCCAAAGTATCAACGATACATTTATGAAGTAAAAATGTACAATTATTCGTGTAGGTATTTGTGTACATGACTAATTGCGAACAATTAGCAAATTAAAAAATGATTAACTGAGGTTAATTTGACAGGAAAACATCATCTGCATGATAAACAATAGTTAAGCTGTGTTAACACATTTGATATAGTTTAAGGGTGGGCAGTAACTGTCCTGTTCGATAACCTTTCTTGTGGATGACGATATGAAAATGCACTCATTGCACGTTGACACTGTAAAATGATTTGTTGTTGAATGGGCATCGAGCTGTGAGAGAATACGTTAAAACATTACAGTTACATCAACGAAAAATCTAAATTGCTTATACAAGCCATCTTTGCACACTCGTCGGCTGCCAACAACTCTCTTCTTTTCAGATGCAGAAAATAGATGTCAAACAACCAAAACGGCATTAAAAAAAAAATGATAATAAATAAATAAATAAAAACAATAGATGTGGCTCCAAGAAGGAACCCTGAATGTCAGTCATGGGCAAACTACGGCCGGCAGGACTGCCTACATGGCACGTCTAACAAAAGAATTATCTATAACATTTTAGTAGCGCAGTCCACTTCTCGAAAATGTTACCCATACCAATTGTACATGATTACCTAATCTGCTAGAAATATTCCCCTCCCCCAATTTCTCTTTAATATCACTCCTTCGGGTTCGTTGCACATAAACAAAATATAAAAACAGACGGTTATGACTAGAATGTTTTGAAGATATATCATTGCTCGATCAGGGAGAATCATGGGGTGAACAAGTGACATAAACATCAAAACAGAAGTAATTCATCTCTCGCAGTCAATTGGAACCATGATGCTTAGAGTCGTTATCCTTATTTAATTAATTTGCAAGGATATGAATTACCAAAACTACAAAAAAAAGAAGCAAAACTAAAGAAAAAAAAACTCTCTATATAAAAAAGATTTATTTTCTTTCACACTATGTAAACAATAGCGTCCTTAGTTACAGGTTTCCAGCAGACCAACCAATCACTGCTTCCCTTTCTTTCTGACGGCAGCAGTAACTAACTCAATATAAGGAACTTCGTTCTTTAAGCACCGCCTTTTTTTTTTTTTTTTAAAGTATGTAAGAGACATTTATTAATCGAGGATGGAACCCTAAACCACGTGGTTGGAAACTGATCGTGTTATCCACGCAGTTACCTAATTTTTCATTTTAAAAATTGAGTAGAGTCTTTAGAGCATCAGGCAAAAGAGTTAACGGGACTTAATTGCGACCCGAAAAGTTCAAATACTACCGAAGTTGGCTTTAGTTTGCATCCTTCTGTGTTCGAAAAATAAAATACCGATTAAGTGTTGGCATTCGTTTATTTTTCATACGAGATGGAATGAAACTATTATAAAAAGCAAAGATCTTACATCTACATAAGGTTATGTAGCCAGGTTATTACAAATGTTTCACTTTTTTTCTTAACTATTTGAATTAAAGAGAAAATTGAAACCTGGTCGTGGAAGACGAATAAGGCGATGGATTGGCAAAGATGTCAATGCACTGGGCTGACCGGTTGCCGGTATTTAAGTTATGGAACTTTTCGTTCGGAATTCGAATCCTGTCCATAAACATATAATATCAGTCAAGTACTGAGACGATTGATATTCCTCTAAAGTATCCTAGATGTAAATGGAATTATATTAGAAGAATAAAACGAAAATCTGTGCGAAATTTCCTTAATTTCATATAATCTCCGTGTTTGTGTTGTCAGAACCTGAAATAAGCCGGACAAAATGCTTTGCAACATTTTTTCCGGCTGTTGGTTCTAAGTTCAAATTCTACCGAGATCGACTTTACCGTTCATCGATAAAACAAGTAACAGTTTAGCACTGGGGGCGTGGTCGATGTAATCAACTCTCCCCCCCTCTTCACCCAAGATTTCAGGCCTTGTGCTTATAGTAGAAAACAAAAATTATAATTTGTTTTTATTATTTTTACGGTTCCGATCATACTGCGGGGCATCTTCGGTAAATGTCATTTTCTATAACCTCGTGCCGACCTTGCAAGTGAAATTTGAAAGACGGAAATTGTAAAGAAGCCCGTCAGGTGTAATGGAAAAGGTGAGAATTACTTTAAGGGTACAACGTGTGTGTGTGTGCGGAATACTCAGCCACCTTCACATAAATTCAGGAGCAGATAATTCAGTTGATCGAACAATTGAATCCTCTTTGTCAAATGACGAAGATCCACCACCATCATCATCATCATCACCACTACTGTTAAGATCTGCGAGATCAGAATTACGCTCTCCTGTCATGGAAGACCAGAAATGACACCACTTTTCAATTTCTTTTATTATTTATTTTCCATGTGTCTCTTTCAATGCAAAGAAAGCAAAGAAAAAAATCTCGATATACAGTGATGTAAATTATCTTATCAATCACTAATTATAATTTTTTTTAACTATTAAAATTAATCTAATTAAGCACCAGTCCAAAGCAAGGTAACAGTACTCTTGCCTAGAGAGTTCCAATGGTGAGAGCAAGGCGGGATGTGAAGCTGTTTCTGCTCGGCTTGGCATTTCGTCTTTAGTCGTTTACACGAAATCATCCACTTTTTCTCTCTGATCTACACATAGAGTTTATATTTTTTTGATTTCTATCGAATTCATAATAATGGACGGAAAATCCTGATTAACAAAGAAGACCGCTCTCCAGCTGCCAGTTGTGTTATGTCTCTCTTTAACTGCAGCTGTCCGTCAACGACCACCGCCACTTGTCGAAATTGAAGCATTTCATAAATATTACCGGATACCATCAATTCGGTGAGTTTACATTCAGTTCTTCCCTTTATCTCAATATTAAACATTTACAATTTTTAAATGCGTTGTTACTTAATACCGAACCATTCAATCAACGAAGATTAAAATCCGTTCCAAAAGCAAAACTCGTTTCCTTTCTCCTTTCTAATCCATCTTTGTCTTTTCAAAGAATTCCTTTGTTTTCATAGAATTTTAAATATTTACGACGCTTCTTATTTCTTTTTTAAGTCGGGAGTATTTTAATATGTTCATTATTATATATTTAGTATAAATAACACGCCTCGACCATTCATTACCTTGTCAAGCTTTTATTTCTTTTTGTTTCTCTTACATCATTTTTTCTTTTTCTACGTCTAGTTTATTTGTACGAAGAATACAGAAGAAAAAAAAATTTAAATCAAAAATCCCACAATCTACGAGTGATCGAGCGAAAGGATACGTAAAAAAAGAAAAGATTTTTTTTAAAGATCGATCAAAGAAAAAACACTCACACACACTAAAAAAACACATCTTAAAAATCTTGAAATGGCCAGTCGTAATGGTAAATTGTCGACCTTGATGCAGTACCAATTCACCAAGACGGACAAAGAGAAGTTTTCACGAAATACATCTGATGTTAACGAAGAAGACGATGCCAAAAGTCAGTCGGAAGACGATCAATCGAGCTCAGGTAAATAGATATTAATAGATTAAACTACATTGAAAATATGTAAACTGTACCTTCCTCTCACGCACACATTGCCTATATAAATGTGTGCGTATATATATATATATATATATATATATATATATACACATATATATATATATATATACACATGCATCCTGTGCTGCAGCATGAGCGCAGCTGAATGAACGAAACGTATAATATATATGTGTGTGAAACTTCATGTTTACAAACGGAAAGAAAGTCCTCAGTATTCACTGCATAGCATTGAAGTGCATCTTGATAGATATAGATATATATATTTATAAGTTGTCCTTAAGTTTTTGACACCAGTGTGAAATGTATTACCTAATTGTAATGGACAAATGTAATTGACTAGTCACGTGTGTTTATATTTTTATGTCCTGGTCATTGTTGTGTTAAACTTAGGTCATCTCTGATCAGACTGGCCGATCTATGTTCAAAAGGCGTTTCCGCTGTGACCACCCAGTTTGTTTTCAGATATCTATAATTTAGTCGATCCCTCGTGTGTTCTTGTTTGGATTGGCGGTAGTTTGAAATAGAGAGTCTGGCTGCTCTTTCTAGCATCAAACAATGACTTAGATGGTCTCCCCTTCAGTAGTATTCAAGTTTAGTTTAATTCTATCAACTAAGAATTGTCTCTCTATATATGTGTGTGGATTGTTTTTATGTGAAGTCATATATATATATATATATATATATATATAAAAGCAATTTAACATTAACTGAAGCATTTATTCTACTCGTTCATAATTTTTACAAGGAAAGGTTTGATAGTGACTTCCAAGTTTCGTCTTGTTCGCTGTCATCAGACCATAAAAGCTAACTCAAAGACGTGACATAATGAGCTTTATGATGTTGGAGATTTCTCTTGTTTTTTTTTTCCTTTGGTTTCCAGAAAAGACAGTGTTTCTGAGGAGTTAACATCCTATTTCTTTCCCTAACATTTTTTTTATTAATGGCGGGACGTAATAAATGTTAGCTTGAGAAATAAAAGAGAAGAAAAACATCTTTTAAAGAGAATAATGGACACTTTTAATATCTTTCTAAATACTTTTTGATTTATGCATTGTGTTAGTAGGCTTGGGGGGGTCTTCGTTGATTCCGTAATAAAAAATAAACTTCGCTTTATAAAATTCTTTAAGAACTTTTTCTTAGTAAGAATTTATATGTAACAACAATTGTAAGTCACTTAAGGTGAAGAAGTCTTTGAAGTTCTGATATTTGTTTAAAATGAATTCCAAGTTAAAAACTTATGGAAACTTCAGTTTAAAGAAAGATATTTTGTTTCGGGAGTAGGATACCTGGATTTTAGGGGTTGTATTTTGAATCGAATCTAAAGTAGCAATATTTTTCACATGACAATTCAACCACGAGTCAAAAGTAGAGAGAAAGTAAAAGGTAGTAATTTGGATCTTTTTCGTTTTATTATAGTTGAGTTTTTAATATTGCAATTTTTACTGGAATTAAACTTAAAACACTAGCATTTCGAATTCCAGTGATATGTGTAGAGAAAATATATATATATAACCACCCCGAAATGGTTTATTCAATTCTAAAATAGAGGTAAATATTTGGGTGGTTCGAGGGATAGGAAGGGATTTTAAGTTTCTTTTTCATCCATTATTTGTCCTTTCTGTGTTGGCTCTGATGGCGAGAATTTAATAAAAGATCCCTGTGAACAGTTAGCTAGACGATTTTTGTTGTGTTTGACAAAAAAAAAAAAAAAAAGAAACCGAATATTCACTTCGCCAAATCATTTGATAGCTTTGAAGGCATGATGGTCACTCAACCTCATTTCGATTCGGAGGGTCTTGGTTGGTCAGTGAGAATCAAATGTCCGCGACACCCGTCATGCGTGTTCGATATCGGTATTATTAGTCATTCATTTGGACTTCAAACAAGAACTCAACTTGGTGTTGTCGCTTGACAAACACATTGGTGTCGTCACCCCAACCCAATCGTAAACTGCTTTCGATTGCTATGAAAAGGACATCTCACACCTTGTTCTTTTATATATAAACGTCACTCTTTACCACCAGCGGGTTATTTATGAAGTTTCGTGAGGCCCTCTTCTGATGGGACTTTGCAAGTTCCCCCCTCATCCATATATTACTCTTATTTAACAAACATCAATAAATCAATCATATCCTCCCGTTCTGTTTAAATGTTCCAAACTTAACGAATGTCATTGTATTACACACTCCGTGCGCGTTTATGCGACTACGAAATAGTTATATATACTTCATCCATATATACACACATCTTTGTATACACCGGCGTTGATTTTATACATACTATTGATAAATCTTGTGACAATTACATCCTTTTATTTTCTTTTTCGTGTTCTGTCTCGACTTTTTTTTTATTTTAAATGTCTATATATTTTATAATTGTATAATTTGCAACTTGCAGAACTACGATCAGTTAACAAAAGAGAAAAGGAAGTAACGACTTTGAATTTCAATGAATTATTTGTCATTAAAGATAAATCATGGAATTAATGTTCGTTTTTAATTTATAATCTTTCAAACTGAGTCATTCGTCTGAGTTGGAAGATATCCCGGCTTCGTCTTACTTTCTCTGTTTAGTTAAGAAGTTGGGTTGTATTGTATTATAGTGTTCTGAGACTTCGTAAATAATATATTTTGTTCTTATTACTTAATATAGTATATGTTGTGTCTCTCTATCTATCTATAGGTGGGCGAGATATAGATGCGTAATGCACGCACACACGAGTTTGCTCACTCGAATATTAAAAGGAACACTTTTTTTTGTCGTGTCTCTTGTAAATAAATAATTAATTAGCTGCTATTATGTAAAATTGCAAACAGGTTCTTAATTAGCTTTGGTGTTTTAATTATAATGTTCTTTAAAATGAAATTAATAGTGCCGATTAAAATATCGATACAGATGAGGAAGCAAGCCTTTCTGGGTTCTCTCTCTGCTAGAAATAACAGCCAAATTTTCTTGACATTGCATCTCACCGTCTTAAAGAAAGAAAACATACAAAAACGATCAAAAAAAACAAGACGGGATGGTTACGAGTGGAGCGCCTTCGATCATAGGTCTCTTGGATCTGACTTGATCAGGAGCTAAACAAACATCACGCTAAATGACACAAAAAGGCAAAGTGGGATTCCATGTGGGAGGTTGTTACAGGCAGTGCAGGTGGAAGGAAGTCTTGTCTTTTATCATCCACTTCCCTTCGTTAGCCATCTTTTTACACATGGAAATTTGCCGTCTTTGAATTAATTAATCCGAACTGATGTAGAGATAGCTCTGTTACCCGACCAGGACCAACTCGACCGATGATAAAGCTATTTTAGGCGATTTCGGTTTTTTTGTCCTGCTATTCCATGAATAGCGACTTTTAAGCATAACTAGCGGATACTCGTGGATGGAAATTTCACCTTTAAAATAATAATAATAATAATAAATGTACTAATTTCTGTTTTGTTGCATATAAATTTATAGATTTTCATAATAATGTTTTGAAGTTTCGTCGTTCTGTTGTTGATTTCCTTTTGTTGTGAAGACTGTCTAAAACATAACGTTGAAACTCATTTAATTCTTTTGAAGGTTTCTATGTCTTCAATTTCTTTTCATAATTAAGGCCGTTTAAAGCATAATACTTGAATTCTTTTTAGTATACCTATACAGGTGTGCCCCCCCCCCCCCCCACTGACTTTGTTTCTTCACAATGTCTAGAAAAATGAAGGAGGTGGGGTGTATTATGAATGACTTCCGATTTCTCGTTATTTTCTCCCAACCTGTTTGAAATCATTACAAGTTTTGCATCATTATTTTGTACTGTTGCATCGTCTTCAGGAGTAAAAATTGGTCAGCATAGTTAGAGTTCGAAACCGAGGTCGGGTGGCAGGTGCTCTTTTTTCAAAAGATTTTCCCTCAACTTTGATCCGATTGTAATTGAGGTGGCTAATAAAATATCAGGATAATTTTCGGTGTCTAACAATCAATTTTCTTTTCTGTATGAGATTCAAAGTCAATTTTCCTCCACACTAATTTAGTCCAATTTGATAATTTTCAAGTTTCAAAAAGTGTCCTAAAACGGGGTAAAATGAGTATTGTGTAATGACTTTGTTTTGTGATTGCTTCAATACTTTGAATAAGAGGAAATCTTTTTTTTTTTCTCTCTCTCTCTCTCTTTATTTCATCGTATTTTAATTTCTGATTTATTACAGAAACAGAAAATTCTAAATCAGACAAGCCGTCCCCGGTCTCTGATGAGACAGGTAATGAAAACGAAAAAACCACCAACGATGCTGATTCTTCGTCTGACTTCATGAAAGATTCAGAAAAGGAGAGTGACTGGGATAGTGATGAACACCAGGACTGGTCTGGCAAGAAGACAACAAATGGCTACGTTCGGAAGAAGAAAAGGATCAAGTAAGATATGATTTAATAAAAAGAACTCCTCAAAAGACCCTGTTTCTGTGTCAGTCTAGAGCAGCAGTTTTTTTCCCCTCTAAATGGGGTTACATCTAAATTCCAAATGGGTTGTGAAGACAAGCTCCTTAATTGTTGAAATATTTGGCTAAATGTAAAAACAACGACAATAATTAATGGTTATACTTTACAATTTACGCAAGGGCAAAATTCCATAATCTGTGACGGCCATAACACATGGGACTCCTGTATTTCATTTAACCCTTCTCTTTCAATGATTTTTTTTCTTCTCAGGAAACCAGTGAAGAAAAGAAGATTCAAACGCCCAGTCTCTGATGACAATTCAGACGACGATGATGACAAAGGACATTATACCACAGTTCCCAAAGCAGAATCTAACCGAGAAAAGGCAAGGGTCGCTGAGCTGAACACCCTCGTTTTGTTGTATCCACACAAAACCCGTGATGAACTTGGGGAAGTGCTCAACAATAGCAAGAATTTAGATGATGCTATCAACAGTATGATAGCTGCTGACCCAATCAGTAAGTGCTAACCCTTATCTAATATTGTTCTCTTTTACTTGTTTCATGTCATTGGGCTGCGACCATGCTTTTTTTTTTTTCTGAGTTCTATAATAAAAATTCTCTTCTTTTTCTTAAGAAAATAAAAAACGCCGCAAGGCAAATGATAATGGTCAGCAGCCATTAAAAAGGGTGAAACGTCCTTCCAGCGTCGACAGTTCATCTTCTGATTTAGAATCCCAAGAACCAGACATGCAGACCATTGAAGAAAGAATAGACTTCTTGTCTGATGCCTTTACAGCTTTCTCAAGAGAGGTTAGTGAATGTTTGTTATTATGATGATGATGTTTCTTTTATGAAACTACAATAATTCTGTTGACTGCTAAAGCACTGGAATACATCTTGTAAAAGATGCTTAACTGTCTGTCAAGCTCAGCCACACTGATTGATGGAAGAAGTGTGTGGACTGCAAGGCGAGATTGTTGAAAAGTAAGCCTCATTTGGTCACCTTCCATGAGGGTGTCTTGGTCAGCATCTGAACTTTTCAGCTGACCCTCATATGCAATGCTCTGCAGTTATCATTTTACTTAAGGTGTAATCTTCTAATGGAAAATTCCTTAGAGAGACTAATATTGTGATATAAAGGCTTACCATTAGAGTATAAAATGGTTCAGTTTTTTTAAAAAAAGAGATCTAGTTAGCTTGGATTTCAATTTTGTGGCAGTCGGTATTGTCTTTGTGGTGCTGTGGATGTCACTTTTGCCTCTCAGAATCATTTTGACATTCAACTTTTTTGTTTAGGAACTCAAAGATCTTCTGCGGGAGAACAAATGGTGTTTGGAGAAAACGATTGTCTGGCTGGCATGCGGAGACAAAGATAAAGGTAAGCTTCCTGACATTCCTTATTTATTGACTCACCTTTCCACAGTGTCAGACTGGCCAACGAGGGAGGAGCCTCTTTGCAGTTGCTCAGCCTGCTAGAATTAGTAGCTGAATCATGTTCAAATTATACTCAGTCGCTGACACAGAGAATGCAAGGTGGGTCTGGGTTATATGGCGAGTGGGGTGTCTTAAAAAAACTAAAAAAGCAGATGGTTATAAGGCAGTGAGCCTGGCAATCTGTTTAATAGCATTTCTAACAGAGAATTCAAACCGTATCATTGTCTGTTTGGTTAGAGCTTCATGATTGTTTGGAGGCGCCAAAGCCATAATCTTCTTCTTCTTCTTTCCAAACTGTCTTTTATATGTACTTTTCATGTACTTATTTTTTTCCCCCAGATGATCCAAAGAAAAAAGACAGTGATATGGATGAAGACATTCCAGACAGTGAATCAGAGGTGAGACATTTTTCTTTGACTGATTTTCTAGATTTTTTTTTTTCTAAACACTTCTTCTGTTCCATGTGTTTTATATCGAAAGATAATCTGTTTTATATCAACAGATGATCTGTGATTTATATTGACAGATAATCTGACTGTGTCATATTCTGCTTTTGTTTTTTGTTTTTTTAGGGCAGCAGTGGAGACATAGATCTTGATTTTGAGGATTATTGTGTTGAGAAACAATCTGAACAAGAGATTATTCAATCTTTCTTTAATGAAGCCAAAATTGAAGAATTAATGGCAATTCCAGGCTGTTCAGAGAAGAAAGCGGAAATCATTATAAAGTTGCGCCCCTTCGAAAGTTATGACAGTCTGGTAAGTTCTTTCTTTCCTTCTTTCTTCCCTCTCCTCCTATATATATGTATATATATATATATATATATAACATATATATATAATGTTATTCCTGAGTTCCTTCAGTCGACCTTCTCCATTGCTTTGGTTGTGTAGTTATATAAAACATGAGAATGAATTCCAACAAATGAATCTGCTACATGTTATGTTGACCAGCTAGAAATTGCAATTGAATTTGCCTCAAAAATTTTAAGAAAAAAAAACAAAGAAAAATGTTCTATTGTTACTTCCTGTTTCAGATAGAGAAACTGGATTCTACCAAATCGTTGACATCCCGGTTTGTTGTGGGGGGCAAGGAAGTGATCCACATGCGTGAAGTTGTTATTCGTTTGATGAAGAAATGTGAGAAAATCTCCAAGGAAATGGGAGACTTGGCCAATTATCTTGTCAGTGCTACCGAAATGAGTGAAGACGTCCAGTCAAAGACTGTCAAAGAGTTACACATTACACAACAGCCTCTTATACTCAATGAAAAGTAAGTGCATTTCACACTTAAACTAATAACCTGTTGTGAAGGTGTGTGGCTAAATGGTTAGGGTATTCAGCTCATGATTGCAAGGTTGTGAGTTCAATTCCTGGCAGTGTATTGTGTCCTTGAGCAAGACACGTAAAAGCACCCACTACACTCTCTGAGTGGTTGGCGTTAGGAAGGGCATTCAGCTGTAGAAACTCTGCCAAATCAGATTGGAGTCCGGTGCAGCCTTCAGTCAAATCGTCCAACCCATGCTAGCATGGAAAGCAGACGTTAAACGATGATGATGATGATGATGATGATGATGAAGTGGAACAGTAAAAGTATGCAAAACTTTTCCCAAATTCAGAATGTGATTGTTTTTATTTACATTCCAATAGTGGAGCTTTGTATCTTGATCAGAAACTAATTCATTTCCTACAGGAAAACTTCAGATCATTAAAAGTAGAAGAAAACTTGCATACATGCACAAACAAGGGGTTCTATATATGATGTATATATAAATGAACTATGTATCTTTTGCTTTTTAGTTTCCAGTTGAAACCTTACCAACTGGTTGGCTTGAATTGGTTGCGGATATTACATTCCCAGGAAGTTAATGGTATTCTAGCTGATGAAATGGTAAGTTTTTATATTTTCATCTGGTTCAATGAATCACTGTTGATAATTCAGACTTTTTTCTTTATTTTTAATTCCATTATCACCGCTGTCACCACCCTCATAACCATCATCACTGTCACCGCTACCACTACAATCAACAGACACATCTGCCCCATTCCAGGCAAAATCAAAACCATCAGTGTCCCCATTCTGACTTCTTAGCAAAATCCATACCAAATATTTGCAGTTTCTTTATTTCTTTTATTTTCAAAAGTTTTCTTTTTTTTTAAATCTCCTTCAAACACTCAAATGTCAGAATTGACAGAAATGACCATCACTAAGACTCACCATTTTTCTTGTGTTTCTAGGGTCTCGGAAAGACAGTCCAGGCTATAGCGTTTCTAGCTTATTTATTAGAGCAAGGTGAAGAAGGACCTCATGTAATCATTGTACCCTCATCCACTATTGGTGAGTATATATATATATCTGTGTGTGTGTTTATGTTTTTCTCTCCTGTTTGGGAACTCTATTCTTTAGTCCAGTCGTTTCCAGTCATGGGCGGTGGTCATGATGGTGCCATTGCCTTCTTTATATCTAATGGTGAAGGTTGTTTTGTAGACCATTACCATAAAAAGTATAGATTTGATATTTTGTCTGCACCTTCTGTGATGTCATATGAATGAGAAGCTAACTCTGATCTTGGGGGGGCGATAGAATTAGTACCACCTGAGCACTGGAGTCGATGCATTCGAATTACCCCCCTCCCCTGAAATTGCTGGCCTTGTGCCAAAATTTGAAACCAATATTTTGTTTTAATTTCTTTTATGAGTAATTGGTTCATTTTACTGAATGACGTGTTGCAGATAACTGGATGAACGAGATTCAACGATGGTGCCCGAGTATAAATGTATTGATGTATTATGGTTCGCAAGAAGACAGACAAAATGCAAGGCATCACCTCAAGTATGACGATCATAATGTCAATGTTGTTCTCACTACGTAAGTGTTCAAACTCTTTCTTTCTTTCTTTTCCACTAACAAAAAAATAATGTTTGAATTATGAATGAGGAAGGATATATGTGTGTGTGTGTATATATATATATATATATATATATATATATATATATATACTTAAAAAAATAGTTGATAATGAAAGGGAACCTGTCTTGGAAAATGGTAACTCAGCAGTATAAAAACCACTGATACAGATTCTTAGACAGGGTCCTTTAGACGTTCCATAGGCATTGGTGGTCTTTTAGTAAATCTATTTGATCGTTAATGTAGAATCATGTTTGATAGGAAGTGCATCCACCGTGACCTACACACAATCAAGGAAGACTCGTTTACTCTTATGTTGTGTGTGGGCTGTCACAGGTCTCAGTGCTAAACTAAGTGTTCAGCACTGTTTAGTTATGACCCTTTATGTTCTGGGTTCAAATCCTGATAGCGACAATAAAACTAATACCAGTTGTATATTGGTGTCATTTCTTCTCTGATGTGGTTTTGAGATCTGATTTGAGAAATATCTGAAGTTTTAGATTTTATCTTTTAAGCTTCTTTTTTTTTTTTTTTTTTTTGTAACTATGTCTTGTCTTTTTTTTTTTTAAATGTCTCATGTTTCATAATCTTTTCAAAGTTACAATATGGCAACTGGCTGTCTCGAAGATAGAGTTCTTTTTAAGAAAACTCAGTTCCATTATGCTGTGTTTGACGAAGGGCATATGCTGAAGAATATGGCATCTCTTAGGTACCAAAATCTCATGAAAATTCAGGTTTGTTTATATTATTTATTATTGTGTGTGAAGAATCAGTTTTAGTAATGTGAACAATTTATAAGATCTCTTAATGTTGGGCATTTCATCTTCCATGATCTTTGATAAATCTGGATGGGGTGAATTGGATTATTTGCTTTCCATCTACCAGCCCTATTCAGAAGGCTTTGGTTGGCCTGGGGCTATAGTCTATGACACTTACCCAAGGAGCCATACAGTGCAACTGGACTCAGAACTGTGATTGGGAAGCAAAGTTCTTTCCGGAAAGCCGTGTGTGTGTGTATGCACAGATATACATACATACACACCCCTGCACACAAAGATATCCCCAAATAGAGGGGTTTCTGTTGAGAGCTTTGTCTGGAACACACAATTGTGGCCAATGAGTTTGGCATGGCTTTTTACTTTCATGATTCTACTTGAAAAGCTAAATTTCTTCTTCTCACGTTAAAATAATTTATTCCACTTCATAACCTTTCCCTCTTCACCATTTATCTCTGCAAACCTGTTTTCTTTGATTTCACTGTTTCATCCCATTGTTGAAATTTCGTTTTTGTTCATGGGGTTTCTTTTAAATTTTTTTTTTTTTTTGTGTGTTGTAGGCTGAGAGAAGGTTACTGCTTACTGGCACTCCCCTCCAGAACAACCTGTTAGAACTGATCTCTTTGCTATGTTTTGTTATGCCTGACATGTTTGTGGGTAAAACTGAGCAGTTGAAACGAACATTTACTTTAATTACAGTAAGTCTATTTTTTTTATATGCCTACATTACCCGTCATCATCATCACTATCTAATGCTCACTTCCATGTTAGCATGGGTTGGCCAGGTTGCTATGGTTTGAGTCATTTGTTTTTTATTGGAAGCTGCTAAAGACTGCTATTTGTGCCATTTGGCTTGGTTGTTACGGCAAGGTGCCCTTCCTAATACTAACACCAACCATTTTACAGAATATAATGGGAATATTTACCTGTGGCACCAACAACACCAGAGAATTACATACACGGTTTATATTAGTCAAACTGGTGTCCTCATTTTCAATGTGGCTGTTATATGCTCCAGCCTTCTTCAGGTGTCTTAATGAGCAATATTCCTGTTTCAGAAATCCCAAGATGATAAACGAAGTAATTATGAAATGGAGCGTATTGCTCATGCCAAGAAGATATTGCGTCCATTTATGTTGCGGCGGTTGAAATCTCAGGTAAGTCCATATTTTGTCTCTTTTCGTTTTTTTTTTTTTATAGTTTGGCTTCGTTAAATGTTAGGATGTAATTTTTAAAGAGATTTAGTTGTTCTTTCTAGCATGTTGAATAACCAAATAGAGGCTCTTTCGTTGGTTTATTATCATTGTTAAACATATGGATCTCTAACGTCATCATAGATTTTATGAATAACTGTTAATCATTATTCTTTGCTGCCAGGTTTTGAAGCAAATGCCACCAAAAGTGGAAGAGGTCTTATATTGTCAGATGATTCCAGACCAACAGGAACAGTATGAAAACATGATTAATCAATTTACAAAGGAAGTTGACAATGCTGACGGCAACACACGGCAGTGCATGCTGATGCAACTGCGAAAGCTTGCAAACCATCCGTTGTTGCAAAGAAGACACTTTACCAATTCATTGCTACGTTCTATGTCTACAGCAATTGCCAAAGTATGTACGAATAATTTTCTTTGTTTTTTTTTTTCCCCCCTTTAAATACTTATTTTACTAATTAGGTGCAGGTGTGTGGCTCTGGGGTCAAGTTTACTTTCCAACCATTTAGTTTTGGTTTCAATCCCACTGCATGGCACCTTGGGCATGTGTTTTCAACTATAGCCTCAGGCTGACGAAAGCTTTCTGAAAGAAGCCTGTTGTGTGTGTGTGTCTCCACCACCACCACTTGGCAACTGGTGTTATTATGTTTATGTCCCTGTAAATTAGCAGGTGCAGCTGTAGATGTGTAGTTAAGAAACTTTCTTCCTAGGTTAAGTCCCTCTGCATGGCACCTTGGGCAAGTGTCTTCTACTATAACCTCTGGCTGACCAAAGCCTTGTGAGTAGATTTAGTAGATGGAAATTGAAAGAAACCAGTCATATATGCATGTGTGTGTGTGTCTTTGAGTTTGTATTTGTCCCCTACCACAACTTGACAACTGGCACTGGTGTGTTTACGTCCCCGCAACTTAGTGGTTTGGCAAAAGAAACCAATAGATTAATTATCAGCCTTTAAAAAAAATGTAGTGGGGTTGATACGTTTGACTAAAAATTCTTCAAGGCAGTGCCCCACATGGCTACAATCGAATGACGGAAACTAGTAAAAGAAAGAAAGAAAATGGTTCTTTCTGAAAGACAAAAAAATTGATCTGAGCATGATTTGAACTCAGAATGTGAAGTGCCACTGAGAAGTTTGTAAAAATATTTAAGACTTATCGAAAAGGAACTGTACAATGGACTACCTAACCCCACCATATGCCTATGTGTGTTATTACATATAGAAATACTTTCTCAGTTTTGTTTAGGATTTTTATCACTTTTTTTTTTTTTTATCTTCTGTTTCGTTTTGAAGGAACCATCTCATCGAGAGAGGAATGCTTTACCCTCTGTTATTTATCAAGACATGGAGGTTATGTCTGATTTTGAATTACACAAACTCTGCCTTCTGTACAAGGTAAGTGGTCCCCACTTTTTGTGCTTGTTGCTCGACCCCAGCTCAATCTCCCTAATTCAGTAGACATATAACCAATTGTTTCATCAGGGACCATCCCATTTTTGAGGCCTGGTGACTAGGTATGATTTGATGGAAATTTGGCTGCTATTTCCAGCAGGTTGTGGTCATGCAAAGCTATAATAAAGATGTTCAACTTGAATCTATACAAGATGACATTTGCATAAGGTGGATAACATTGGTGAAATCGAACTTAGAACCTCAGCCCTTCTCATCATACTTACACAAATTATCTGAGGCTTCAATTTGTTACAATTTCTATTTCATAATTCCTTACTTTTTGTCCTTGTTGTGTCTTGTACATTCCAATTTCTTTACAAAATGAATTGCATTTTCCTCTGTAACGAATAAAGAAATCATTTAAAAATTTTACAGAAACATCTTGGACATTTCGCTTTAAACCCTTCTGTGATTTTGGATTCTGGGAAATTTCGGAAGATGGATGAATTGTTACCAGATTTCCGGGAAGTGGTAAGTAATTTTTTGTTCAAGACTTTTTAAATTTTTTTTTTATTTGGTAGGTTCCCCAACTTTCTCAATTTTGCAATTTCGAGAATGGAGAGTGTGGTTATTGTTGTTTTCCCCATCTCATTGTATGGCACAATATTTTACATATGTGTGTGTGTGAGTGTGTCTATATGTGTTTGTGTGTAGCCTTGTCTTGCCATACTTGATGGTTGTATATGTGTATTATTGTCATACAAGCGAGGTTGTTTCCACTCTTCTGTGAAAGACATATCAAGCCATGGCAAAGATATTACCTTGGAAACAAGTGACGGTTGGTGGCAGGAAGGGCTTCCTGTTGTAAACCTCTTTCAACAAGTCCTAAGCATTGAAATGTGGACGTTAAATGAAGATGGGCAAGATTTGCTTTTAGGGGAGGCAACTCTACAATTGCAGTCTGAGATCCAGCGGGGAGACTACTCTGTAAGGCTTATATTGAATTTATCCCATTTCAGTTATTATTGATTGCTATTGCAGTCTGATACTTCTCTGCAGTGCAAACGCTGCATCTGTATGTTCAGTTTATGTGTCGGATAGCATTTTCAGTATTGAATAGACACACTGTGTCTATTCACTCGGGTGTACGAAAGAGAAAAGTGTCGACTGCATCATATTTGTGAGGATCAAATCTATTCTCTTTGCATCTGTTAGATTTAGATGATGCAATTTTGAATGAAGTTGACAATGCATCTGTGTGTGTGTGTTAAATATCTGTTTTCTACTCATTTTTTAAGGTTTGTGTAAAGCGGATGGATACTCAGCACATCTTCAAAGTTGGCTCTCAAGGTGCCATGCAATGGGACTGAACCTGAAACCATGTGGTTGGGAAGCGAGCTTCTTAACCACACAACCATGCCCTCACTTGTATATATGTATGTGTGTGTGTGTCAAATATATATAGAGGGGTGGTGATGAAGCCCCTGAGCCTCACAAAGGGGATGGCACCTTGCTGTACTTTAGAAGACCCATCCACCACAGCAAAATCGATGCTGGTGCCACATTAAAAGCACCATGTACAATTCATAGAGTGGTTGGTGTTAGCAAGGGCATCCAGTCTTAGAAACCATGCCAAACGGACTATGGAGCCTGGCGTGGGGCCCTGGCCTTACCAGCTTCAATCAAACTATCCAACTCATGCTAGCATGGAAAATAGACATTAAATGATGATTATATATACACACACACATTCAAGGGAAAACACAAACGTTTTGAAAGTAATGGAAAAGTCGTTTTCTTTTTGCTGTCTTTGTCAGACTTTCTGATGTCCGTAGTTTTTATTTTGTTTTGTAGGGAGACCGTGTACTCATCTTTAGTCAATTCACAATGGTACTAGACATTTTAGAGGAATATCTGAAATTAAAAGAAGATATGAAATATTTAAGACTTGATGGACAAACTCCCGTGCAAGAAAGGTCAGTGCAACTAAAGAAGGAAGCTCTCTGCTAATTTTTTTTACACTATGTGACCATGCTGGAGCACTCATGATTATTGTTATTATTATTAAGGCGGCAAGGTGGCAGAATCGTTAGCACACTGGGCAAAATACCTAGCAGTGTTTTGCCCATCTTTATGTTCTGAGTTCAAATTCTGCTGAGTTCAGCTTTATCTTTCATCCTTTCAGGGTTAGTAAAATAAAGGACCATTTGTGCTCAGGGGTTGAATTTGAGTCACCCCTTTCCCCGCAAAACCAAGCCTTGTGCCTAAAATAGAAAGGATTATTATTATTATTATTATTATTAATCTGTACTGCTTTTTTTGTTATTGTTTCTTTAGCTTAAGTTCACTCTTTATCGAGATCCCTATGATAAAAAATATTTCAGTTGTTAGGACTCCTACAATGTAAAAGTATACCTAGGATTACACTTTCAAATGTAACCTTTTTTTTTTCTACCTTTCTCTCTGATTGTCTAATATCGATTCACTAAAGAACCCCAAGCGTTTAAAATCTAGAAGAACTTTTAGTTTTGTTGAGAACATGACAATCTCCTTAGTGTTGGTGCCATGGTAGAATGTACCCAATGCACTCTGTTGGTGTTATGAAGGATACCAAACTGTAGGAATCACACCCAAAAATACAACACAACATTAACTATACTCTTATCATATGAAAATATATTTTTTGTTATTATTATTATTATTATTGAGATTAAATAAACTGAAATTTTTTTGCTTTTCAGACAAGGATTGATTAATAAATTCAACGAGAATCCTGAAATTTTCATCTTTTTGTTATCAACTCGAGCGGGTGGCCTGGGTATCAACCTCAGTTCTGCCAATGCTGTTATTATTCATGACATAGATTTTAACCCATATAACGACAAGCAAGCTGAAGATAGATGCCACAGGATGGGACAAACAAAGTAAGCATTGTCTCTGTATATACATATATATATATATATATATACACCTCTCACCCACATATTCACCAGACATCTCTCTTATTAGCATTCTTATGCCATTGTTTTGATTTGTTTTATGCTTGTACAAGTTGTCTACTTTCGGCATTGTGTAGACTAGAAGATTGCTGATTCCATGTGACATTGTTCTGCTTTTTTATGCTGTTCCCTAATCTCCATTGCTTTGTTTTTCTGAGGGAGTTGGGTATGTGAGTATTTTGAGAAATACCTCATGGAGAGAAGGATGGGCTCTGCATAGCCATGAGCTGCCCTTTGGCAAGGCACAGCACCCACCCTGTCAGGGTCATGGGACTGCAGCATGGCAGAACTGAGCTGCGCTTCTGACATATTGATGCTGAGTGGAGGAATAATCTTAGGAACGTTGACATAATAATTTTCTTTAAAAAAAAACACTAAATCTTGTGATGTTCTCTTGTCTGGTTTCAGGGCTGTGAAAATATGTCGACTGCTGAGTAAGAATACTGTTGAAGAAGCCATGTTCCGGTGTGCTCAGAAGAAGCTGAGTCTAGAGAAAGATGTCACCTCTAGCTCTGTTCAGCACTGTGAGTATCTTTTCTCGTATTCTCTCCTTTTTCCCCTCATTATTCTCTTATAATTACTAAGTGTTCCCCTTGCTCTGAAGGCTTACTGAAATTAACTGCTGAATGTTTTCTTTGAACTTCCTGTTGAAAATTTCCTGCATCAGAAACTCCAGTCCTGTAAAGATTTTGCCCCGGAAGAGAATTGCATGAAAGGAAAGACCAGTGCTTGTCCTTTTATCTCTCTTTCTCTTTTCTTTTACTTGTTTCAATCATTTGACTGTGGCCATGCTGGAGCACCGCCTTTAGTCAAAGAAATCAGCCCCAGAACTTATTCTTTGTAAGCCTAGTACTTATTCTATCGGTCTCTTGCCGAACCACTAAGTTACGGGGACGTAAACACACCAGCATCGGTTATCAAGCGATGTTGGGGGACAAACACATACATACGACGGGCTTCTTTCAGTTTCTGTCTACCAAATCCACTCACGAGGTATCACTTTTACCAGCGAGACACGCCCACTAGAATATACACACAAAATTTACTTCAAAGAAGTTTTCAAAAAAGTCAATTGAGTTTTTCATAGAAATCTTAGTTTATACTCTGAAGACATTGGTTTTCTGTTGACAGTTCTTTTCTAAATTTACTAAACTTTCTCTAAACACATTATTTTTGTCTAAATCTGGATCTTTGCTATACTTTTGCATTTTCAGGTAATACTGACGAGCCAGAAGTCGATGTTGCATCCATTCTCAAAGAAGTTCTGGCCAGTGCCACCAAGAAGTGAAAACTTTTATGTAAAACTTCTGAAGAATCACCATTTCAAGATCTTTTTTTTTTTAAAATTTCTTTTCCTTTTCCTTCCATTGGAAACCCTCATCATTTTCTCATGCCATCATATACACCTGCCTTCTCTGCCTGCGTCCATTTGTTATTTCTTTTATGTTTCACTTCTTTCCCTCTCATTTACATGTGGTATGGTATTGTACCAAGCTATCACCAACTCTCTGTCTGTCTGTCTGACTGTCTCTTTGTTTCCACTACCTACACAAAATATGAACATATCTACATACATACATACACACACATGCACATATATTTACAGACGTTCAGTTTTCTGTTCAATTTGCCTTTGTTCAATCAATCAATCAATATCTGTCTGTGTCTGTCTCTGTCCAGCTCTTCACTGTGGTGTCCATCATTGTGGAAACAGATTGTATGAAAAAAAAAAAAAAAAAAAAATACCAAAACTACAAACAAACAAACATGGTTACATTATATACATTGGACCAGCAAAAATAGTGACATGAATTGCTAATAAAGTTACACTTAGATTAGTTTAATATTGTTTATTTATTTGTTTTTGTTTTTTTTGCTTTTGTTTAGAACTCCTTTGTCTCTTTGTTTTACTGTATTTTCTCTGTGTGTGTGTGTGTGTGTAAATTATACGGGGCAGGGCAAAAGTCACACACAAAATAAGTTCTGTATACTCTGGAATTGCCAAAGACATGCTTCAACTTTTCTAAAATTGATTCGAATAATGATGAATACTCAAGTACTCGTCCATGATGAATGAAATTAATAATAACAAGGATGATGGAATATAAATAAAATGTCAACTGTTTTGGTGTGTGACTTTTGACACTCCCTATGTGTGTGTGTGTGTGTGTATATATATATGTATATATATATATATATATATATATATATATATATATATAGTCCTGAGAGAAAAGTTGGGTACAAGAGGCATGAGATGTGGTGTGCAAGAGAGATGACTGTGCTTGTACAGTCATGTGATGCGTATGGACGAGGACAGCTGTGTAAAGAAATGCTGTACTCTAATGGAGAGAACCTGTGGAAGAGGAAGACATGAGATGAGGTGTTGGAGCACGAACTTCAAATGTTCAATCTCATGATGACAAGTGACTGAGACCTTTGGTGAAATGTTGTGCTTGAGAAGACCTGACAAACCAAATGTGATCGTAGACATGGCTGATGGGAGTGCCGCTGCCTCCGTGAGAAGTGTTGGGCCTCATGGAGGCGGTGGAAGGGGAGCCAAACTTTTGACAATAAACCCTGTTTGTGTAGACCTATCAGGACAAGGGAGATCGTAGTCGTGGCTAATGCCAGTGTTGCGCAACTGTCACAGAGGAAGCACCCTTCACACATTGGGCTTTTATTAAGAGGACCTGTCAAGCCAAGGGAAATCGTAGTCGTGGGACTTGAAAAGCACCGTATCAGTATTGAACCTCGCGGAGGCAGTGACAGGTGGCCAAGGGCTTCGGCAATATACCGTGCGTGTTTAGACCAGGCAAGCGAAGTAAGATCGTAGTTGCGACACTTAAAAAGCGGTGCCCCAGCATGGCCAGTGTCTAATGAGTAAAACAAGTAAAAGGTAATATCTTTATCGTAATTTTCTGTTGTAGGGGAGACAATCTCTGACAGATTTCAGTTTTTAAAACTTCACATCCACAGAACATGGAGTTTTCTCATCTGACGTAATCACATGAATTACGTCACAATAAAATGTCAAAAAAAAAAAGCGCTGCGTTAAAAATTTTTTTTTTTAATTATTATTCCAGTTAGAAAACTTCATAAAAATAGATTGAAAAAATTCTTTCATTTTTTTTAACCAAGTTTTAAAAAATTACGGAAGAATATTAAAAAACAAATAATACATTTTAATGTTTTGCAACTTTCAATCCTAGTAATTTTTTCTAAGAAAATATTTCCCATTCGCTGAAGTAAGTTGATTTCTATTAATTTGATTTGATTTTATGTAACTGTCGGTGAACAGAAGCGTCGTTGGTTACAGGTTTTCAACGCGCAAAAACCTTGTTTCACACCATTTCTGATGGGAACAGACAATAAGAAGGGGAGTGTCTGTTACACGGGGCAGAGAACTTTTCTCCTCTCTGGGACTTCGTTCCAAAAGGAACGGCTTTTTTCTTTTTGCCGATGTTTTCATACATGTATGTTGTGGTGGGAGTCCATAGGTAAAATTGGTTGAGAATGTGATGCGTGAGATGCATATGGACTGGGGTTCGAATAGAAGCAGAGTCAGGTCAGTTGCTGTATGACTTTGAGTTAACAACCTCGGATTAATGAGACTAAAGTAGAGGAAACCCATGCGTTTGAATATCTAATTGACCACAACGTCGGTCAAACCACGTCGAATGAGGTGACTGTTGTTCTGGAAAGAAATGAATATCCAGGTAAATCTTTCAGGGCTCCGATTGGCAGGTTGGTTTTCCTGTGGAGATAGAGGTTGTGCCTGACACTTATAAATGTCGATGCAAAAGCTAGACGGCGTTCGGAAACATTTTGAGGAACGATTCGAGTTTTTCCATTGGGGTAACGGATAAGGATAGCGTGGAATGTCTTCAGTACAAGGTGGTTGACTACTCAAGCCTCCAGTTTGAAAATCTACAGATGGGTTATCTTAGCTGGGATACGATTACCGAAAACTAAACTCAACGTTGCCAGTATAGAAACCCCTTTTTAATATATTTAGGTTCCCAGTCGAAGTAGAGTGTGGAAAGTGAAGTATAACGCTGTCCCTTACCAAATTGGAGGAAAGTTGGATACACGGATGCCCACTCATCCAATCGACATTACCTGAACAGGTGCACGGTGTGTCAGGTGTCGGAAGTGATCGCAGAGTAAATTGCTCAAAGTGGAAGTCTATTTTAAGTCTGTATTGTGTTGTCAATATATTAAAGACATATAAACACATACGTTTGAGTGAATTAATAATGTTTTATTTGTTTATCTTGTTTTGTTTTTAATTTCAGATACAAACTACGAGTGAAAACGACAGCAACAGTAACAACATCAACACCAATAACGAGAAAGAGAAAGACGTTGGGAAAGCAAAAATGAAATACCGTTCGTTAATGTTTCTTTTGCAATGCGTGACTATTCTTCACTTTGTTACGGCTCAGGATCCAGAAACAGCATCAAAGGATTTAGCTATCAATACGGGAGCATCAGGTATGTTGTAATTTAGTTTGTTTTGTAAGTTGGATTTGGGAAAAAGTGACCGAAAGAGTGCCGTGAAATTGCTGTGAGGAGTGGCGTATCCGACGTTTCGGACAGTGTCCTTTCTAAGATTGAAATTACAAGAGGAGAAAAGGGCCGCAGAGTTTTACATCGACTATTTTTTAAACAACTGGCTGCAAGTGATGCGGAAAGCAAGACAAGGTGAGCTTACATATGTAGACAGAAATTATATGGCGGTTTCAAATGAAACCACCAAGTTAATTATTTAGCTTTCCGCATAGTTTGTTAATTATTTAGCTTTCCGCATAGTTTGTTACTTATTATAAAGCTCATCGATATTGTCAGCATCCATACTTCATCTAAAATAAACCTTTTTTCTTATCTCTCTTCAGATTCGATGAATTATGATAATTGTAGCTACTCAATAATTCCATCAAAACCAACTGTTTCACTACTGCAAGACGAAGTAAAACAGATGGTGTTTAATAATGATGTTGAAAAGACGATATTCAAAAAAGTAAAAGAAGACACGACGATAGGAAAGGACGATATAAAACATCCGGTTGATAGAAAGCACGAAGAAGACCTGGCGACGGCCGAAAAAGAAGACAAAGAGACGATGTTTGGAAAATTCGTCCAGTATATAAAGTCCTGTGCTAGTCCGGGCAACGCTTCTTTAATTTTCCCTTCTATATACGTCTTGTTTGTTGTTGTCGTGACTGGGCTACAGATGTCCTCCTATTTTTAATTCTTGCTTAAATCGAAGGAAGAAGAAAAAAACTGGTTCAGGAAATTCATAGTTTAAAAGGAAGAATCAACTGGAAACAAGTTTTGGAGAAACAAATAATTGAAGGCGGGAAGTTTAAAGAACTTCTCTTCATTCTTAGATTCTAAATAAACCTTTCGCTACTCTTTTTTTCTTTTCTTTTTTTTACCACTAACCAAGATATTCTAAATATTCTTAAGACAAACTGTTTTGGAAAGTTTGTTTTCGTAAAAGTATCTTGGAAATAACTTAAGAAAATTGGAAAACCTTTGCAGAAAAAAATAACAAAACAGTTTTGAAGTAAATAAAGTTGTTCTCTTTGTTGTTGATGTTGTTATTTCGCTGGCAAAAGGTGGGATGGAATCCAATTGTTATAACATTATTACACTACCACATTACCTCTGCCTTATTACATATCCACCTTTTATTCTATTACACTATTTACTACTCATCTACCCCATCATACTACCGCCACTCCATTACATATTTAGAAAAATACGTCCGCCACCTGTTTTCTGCTTTTAAGTGCAATGTAACGATATACTGCAATTGGTTCAAAAGACCAGCAATTCTTGTATCGGAAGAAACGAATTTTGACGAGAAGGCTCCAATTTGTGAAGAAGTCTGATATTTTTTAAGTAACGAATTTTGAAGAGAGGGCTCTTATTCTTTTATCAGGGGTCATCAAAATGTAACGACAATTTAACGAAGAAGTTTGCATCAGAGAAATGACGGAAGAACAATGTCAGTACGAATGTTGTTAGGGGCTAAAGCCTTTTTCTGTAAGTATTTGATAAGACCACGATGCCGCAGTTTGTCGATTTGCAAGAGGAGTCGCTACTTTAGAAGGCTTCTTTGAACTGTCAGATGTCAGTTGACCTGGAAAGAAACAATGCAGTTATTAATAAGAAGTGTTGAAATGAATGCATGCATGATTTCACAGCTCTAGCATCACTCCTTCATAGTCATCCTGAGAACTTTCCGACCGACCCTCGTCAATTATTATGTTGTTACAATGTTGAAGATAAATGTAATATTAGTCGTTACAATATATAATAAATTTACTACTTCATCGGGTTATTTATTTGTGTGTACACAGCTTGTTTGTAGATACAGGAGAAATTTGTCTCTGGTTCCATGGTTCATTGAATATGTTAGATTAGATTCCCCGTGGCTGCTAGGGAGAAAGACATAGGAAAAGGAACGTTTGTAGTTAGAGGGGGAAAAGAGGTTTACCTTCGCACACATTATTATATAGCATAGTGACCAGAGTTACTCTCAGTCCAGAGACGATTGACCAAGGAGAGGAAGACAGATGTTTGCTTGAGTTTTTTTTAAAATTTTATATATAACTTTCTGGTTACTGAATTAGGTCAGCTAAAACAATAGGGTTCTTCGTCCTTGATCAGAACTGACCACAAGAAAGATCAAGAGGTCAAATTTTTCTCATTAATCTCTGAGTGCAATAAGGCTAAGACAAAAGACCGAGGAATTGACAATGTATATAAATGTGGATTTGGTTTCGAATTCCAGCTTAGCTATACTGTAGCTGTTCGCTACACCTACATATATGAGTAAGCGCATATACATTCACATACATATGCACATAGAAAACAACACACTCACATACCTGCACACACACGCACAAATACTTCACGCACACACACACACACAAATATACACAAACATACACGCATGCACATACACAAATAGTTTCATCAACAGTACTGCTACTGCTACCACCACCGCTGTCCCCCCACCCCTCCATTATCACTACTGGATCATTTCTGTTTAACTCACAGTTTTTGAAATTTCAAAATTAAGTGAAAATTTTCAAATGTTGTATACTGATGTAATTTTTCACGCTGAATTTAATTTTGTTATTCCTTTGTTCCAGAAAAATCTTAGAAAAATGTCACAGAAGTTTAAAATGTGATTATTTTAACCCAATTAAAATACAGGATTTGGAAGCTGACATTTTCTGCTAAAACTACCCAAAATATGCAGATTTTAAAAGTTATTCACTTTTATTCATTAATTTGTGGCAAAAACGAATTTTTCTTTCCATAATTAGCCTACAAAACTACACCGATGCACCAAGTTTGAAATCAATTGGAACAAAATTAAGAGAATTGAAATTAAGAATTCTGTGAGCCAAACAGAAAATACTACTGCTGCTGCTGATGCCGACTCATTGAACCCAACAGAAAATATGACGTGATGGAATATAAAACTACGTCACAATCCGAAATCGCACCAAACGCAGGTTTCTATCTCACCAACTCCATAAAAAAAAAAATTCCCCCAAAACAGAGAAGGTTGTAAAAAATCTTTCGATTTTTAACAAAGCTTTAAAAATTACGAAAGTTATTTTGAAAGTATAACCTTAATCTTCTGTGATAATTCGAACTTTAAACAACATTCTCAAACAATTTTTACAATAAGCTGAGGTAAGTTCATTAAATGTTCTGATAAAAATAGAGTCATTTATTATTATTCTGTATATGTAAATATTTTTTTAAACATTTACTAAAGACAGGCAAACTTATTAAAAGATTTTCAAAAATGAATTTACACTTTAGCTAACTTCAATTTGTGATTATAAACCTAAATAATGTATTTGCATTTCTTTAATCTAATCTACTTTTGAAATAATTCAAACTTGTTTTCTTTTTGTTGTTTGTTTAGCCCTAGGTCAGACCAAATACGTATGATCAATGGCGTTTTAGTATAATTTCTTTTTTTTTGTTTAGAGAGAGAGACATAAAAACAGCTAGGACTACATCATTCATTGTCTTTCCTATTTTGTCGGGGGGTAGACTTCATCCGTCGTCCAGTTTAACACTAACCATCTTTGGTGTCTTTGAGGATAATTTTGCCGTTTCCTCTCATTAATATTGGAGCTTCTTTCTTCAAACTCTGATTGACGGACTTCGGAATAACTATCACTGCCCCAGGGAAATGGGAAGTTGTTTCCTTCTGTAAAAGATTTTTTTTTTTTATTCCTCAAGAACTTAATTTTTTACATTTTTGTCCCCCTCCCCAATTTCTACGATTACACCCAACGTTTACTATTGGGCGCTGTCCCCTCTGATTGAATAAATATAAAAAAAAACCCCAGAGAAATGGAAATCTATGATTTTCATTGGTATTTGAAATTAGACATCGGTCCAGTTGGTTACAACGCCTAACAGAAATGTCTCGACCCACTTTCTGTTTGTTTTCTTCGGACATGGCACAAGACTTCAGTTCAGAATGTACATAATTGAGAAGAGATATCGTGTGCGATCTCATCCGATGTCAGTTAAAAGTCGGCTTTATCTGGTAACGAAATGAAGTCGAACGAACTTTTTAATCTTTTACTGTCAAACTTTTAAGTTTCGAAGTTGTTTACGTATCGAAGAAACGGTTGAAACTCAAGGAAACGCCTGTAAGAATCGAAGAGGAAATCATAATTAACAACATTGATCTAATTGAAACGAATTAATTCCTTCAGGACATTTATACCTTGATTATTGGTATTGAAAGTATTCTATTAAATGTCTTACATTGTTTTGATTAAATAATTAATTGTTACTGTATTGAACGAATGCGTTTGGTGAATAGTCAGACTTGTTCGGAAAGGAAAGCTTCGTGGTGGTCAATATCAGTGGTTGTGAACTGAGGTTTGCATAACTCTTGGGGGGTGGGGATCTAGATAAGCTTTTGCTGTTAAAATTTATCTGCAATTTATTTATATGTCTATTTACTTTTTTTTTTATTTTCAAATCCTTAAACTGCATACAAACTGGAATAAGTAATTTTCTTTACAATAAACTTTTTAGTAGTTTTTGTCGAAGATTTTCCATTTTGAAGCTGATTTAATCTATAGATTATTTTTAAAATCAGCTTTGAGATTTGAAACTCTATTATTCAATGTGGAAACTTGATTTACAAAGTATATGAAGTGGTCCACCTCATTCAACACTCATCAGAGTGAAATAAGAAGACAAAACAAAAAGTGAAACAGAAACGAAGAAATGGTAATTCCGTAGAAATAAACTGCAAAGTAAATGAATAATTTAAATAAAATGAAATAAATTAAAAATAAGGAAAAATCTTTTTAATTTGGCAAAAGACGGATCTGTTCTAAAAGGAAACCCACGTAAACCGAGGGACAAGTGTACGTTTATATTTTTTGTCTGTTTTTGAATTTAATTAATGGTTTTGCTCCTTTCACATTTCAGACAAAAAAAAACACCAACATCTAGAGCAACAACAACAACAAAAACTACAAGAACCACAACAGCAATAAGAACAACAAATATGAAGTTCCACACAGTATTGTTTCTCAGTTTATTTATGTCTACATTTGATCTTATCACGGCTCATGATACAGCAGCTTCATCATTATTGCCATCATCATCATCACCAGCACAAGCACCACCACCACCAGTAGCAGCAGCAGCAGCATTAGCAGCATCTACTCCAGACATTATCATGCTCGACACCAACCAGAACGCATCAGGTTTGTTATAGTTTCATATGTTATAAGTCAGGGCTAAATATTTTGTCAGAAATCTGAGAGAAGTCTAAATATAAAAATGTCAAAATGGTTAATGGGTTCAATTTTTGAAAATAATGCCCAGTCTATGTCTTTGTTTTCTTAAATTTTTCTTTGTGAGTATTTTTTGAAGGCAACTGCTATTTCTAGCAGGTTGGACAACCACATAGTTTTTCTTGTTGGGTTAAAAGGAATCCGTAGATTATATAACAATGTGGAATATAAAACTGTTAGTAGGATGGAGGCTAATGCCGAGTTCCTTGGGTGTTGTCCAATGTCAATCTCATTATGTCTTTGCATATCACTAGCCATGGAACTCCCAAGACTACATGGAGAAGGTGAGGCCTGTTGCCATTCTTTGGTGCCTGGAGATGCTTCAGAATATTCTGGGTGGGCACTAATTTGTAATAATGCTAAAGTGGAGTTTCGTAATAAGTGTATCACTGTAAATCTGAGGGTACACCATTGAATAGGGAGAAGTGTGGGAGGGGGGAGTAGTACTGTCCAGTGCACACCCTTAGTGATGGGCATGGTTGGCAGCAGATTGGCCTCCTGGCAATCGTAACTTGGCCCCTTTTCTATAAGTAGTGAAAGTGTATATAATCCAATTTGATTTTCTGTTTCGATTGTTGCAGCATTTTTTGTTGTGATCCGTGTTTGATGTCTCTCTTTATTTCTTTTGCCAGATCCGCTTGTCAACGATGAACCAGCACCGCAGGCTAAGCCTGGTATCATTAAGAGTTTGGGAAACAGTATAAAATCGTACTTGGTTCGAATAAGAAAAGCAGTTTTCAGCCATTCTCTCATCATTGGTCCAGTTGTTGTCACTGCTTTCGTTGTTGGGGTAACAGTGTTAACGCACCGGAACCGTTTCTCGTAACCGATTCCTCGCTCTATGCAGGCGTTATCATATTTTATTAAGAATCTTTAAATTCACTCTTAAATAGAAGGAACACAAGATTCAGAATTTGGAGAATTTTTTTGCCAAGTGACAAGGCATTTTTATAGAAGAGAAGCATAAACGAAAATGGCAAGTTTGAAGAAGTTCCGTTCTTTCTTGTTTAGAGATAAAAAAAACCCCCACAAAAACCTTTAACTGCTTTCAATGGTGACTAAGATAAGTTATAAAGACTAATTACTCTGGTTAATTTGTTATAAAAACGTCTTGGATATAACCTGTGGAATTTTTGAAAGCTGCACCAAAGAAAAATTGAAAAATTTTCTCTTCACAAAAATAAATGCATTTTTTCCTTTTTTTTTTCTCATTGCTTTTTGTTGCTATCAATAAGAGTTCTGACCTAAGACATTCCGGCAATGACTACTTGCTCATTTGCTTTATCGTAATTCATCATAAGTTTTTGATGTTAACTAAACGGCCCATTAACGATTTTTGGCACTTTAGATTGATGCTGTTGTTGTTGTTGTTGTTGCAGGGTTTTTGTTTAACCTCAGTTCAACGTTCACTGAGTTGGGTCTGGAGTTAAAAACTAACCAATGCTCTCTTTCTGTCTGTCGTATTATCTAGGAGGGAAATTTGGCAGTTTTGTCCATCAAGCCGAATGGCATGGATTCGTAAGGGAACTCTAAAACTAAATCATCATGACAATACATTACAAGGGTGGATCTTTGAATTACAAGCACAATCAAGTCGAAGAAAATCAGTACTCCAGTCGATTCGTTCGACTAAAATTGCTCAAGGCGGTGCCCCAGCATGGCCGCCGTCTAATGATTGAAACAAGCAAAATATAAAAGATAAACATACTACTACCGAGGATCGAAACTGTAGTGTAGTCATAGATTTCGGCGATGTTATCTCCATCTTTAGCATACGGGAGATATTTACTAATGGGTAGTCTATCGAAAGAATGCCTTGTTTGTTTGTGTTATTTTATTTATAAAGAAAGCATGATTATGGCGGAGGAACACCCTAAAAGAGTCTAGTAAGTCTTGATAGAAAAGGGTCGTCGACCGGCTAGAAATAACAAGATATGTCCCGGACCAAACCCTTACCGTCTCTAAAAATAATAAAAAAAAAAAAACAAGTAGATTGTCGAGACTTGAGTGTCTCTCGAACTTGCATCAGCACTGACCAAAATCTAAAGAAAAATAATAATTATGGAAAGGTTGCTAAATTATCTTAATTTTAATATCTACAATAGCAACAAGAACAAGAACAGCAACAATAACAACAGTAGCAGCAACAACAGCACTTTTGAAATGTCCTGGATGGGAAAGAGAGGGAGAAAGTAAAGAAGAAAGAAGAGAAAATAAGTGAGAGAGAGAGACAGACATTGTAAAAGAGAGAAAGTGACGACGACGAGAAAAAAGAGAGGGTGATAAAGGGAGGAGACGAGAGAGAGAGTGAGAGAAATGAATGGCAGAAATAAGCAATGAGAGTAAGAAAGTAAAAAAAGACGAGTGTTTGAAACATCATTTAAAAGAGAGAGAGAGAGAGGAAGGTAGAGATACTAATGGGAGTGAGGAGGAGGAGGGGGAGTTGGTGAATGAAGGAGAATGGTGGAAGGGGGAAGCTATCATGGAAGGCGTGACTGAGTAGGAGTTTATTCATTGAAGAAGGTGCAGCGAAGAAGATTGGTCAGCAATGAAAGCGAAAACCTATGAAGTATAGCATTAACGGAGCGTCGTTATCATGGCTTCCCATGTGGTCTAGTGGTTAGGATTCCTGGCTTTCACCCAGGCGGCCCGGGTTCGATTCCCGGCATGGGAACGTCTACTTTTTCCTCCTTTTTTTTTTAGTTTTTTTTTTTCAAGTTTTCCTTTGACTGCGGCCATGCTGGGGCGTCGTCTTAAAAAAAAACTGGCTTCCTGAAGAGTCATAATTATCTAAACTGCAACGAGCATGGCTTTCGCCGCAGCAGGAACTGCCTAACACAGCTTTTGCATCACATCGATCATATAGGGATCAGGTTCGAACTCTGGTGTCATATTTCTGAACTTCAGTAAATCCTTCGACATTTTCCTTCATTTAACCGTCAATGAGCGCACAAAAACAATATGATGTTAGATATGGGAAAATTTCAATTCACACACTTCGCAAAGGAGAATGCTCTTTCAGACTGTCGTATTCTCTTCCTTCAGCGGAACCACTCATAGCATCCATTAATATCAACAATTTCGGCTGGAGTGCTCACATCAACAATAAAGCCGATATGACTCTCAGGATGAATTCCTAGATGTTCAGAACTTTCCGGTTCAGAGAACAAGACATCATCATTACCCCTTTCTCCTCCTTTGTACGGCCACACCTAGAATACTGCTGTCCTCTGTGGGTATACCCGCGCCAAACAAAACATTACGCAAATTGAGTCACCTGGGAGAGCGTTCTCTAAAATAATGAAGGGCATGACTGAGGTTGATTATTGGGACAACCCGAAAACCTCGGATCTTGATTCTCTCCAACGCCGTCGCGAGGCGCTCCATCATTTGCCTAAACGACGACTAACATCAAATTCAGAATTTATCCAAGGCTGGGATCGCGTGCCATACGCCCCCCTACACAATTCAGGCCCACAATACATAAATTCACTGCAACCTAAAGGACAAATTTCTTCAAGGGACACCAGATAAGCCACTTATACCGGAATAAATCCCAGTCAGCAACAACCTCCTTACTCGAATGAGCCATGATTTCATAAAACTTGACTTGAAAATGACTTCGAGAGATACTTAAGTTAGACAGGGTCTGGGCCAATTTTTATCTAAGTTTACACACACATACAAACAAAAATACGGATAGAAAAAAATCCCATCTTTAATTGTTGAATTCAGTTTACAAATCCGACGATCTTTTCTGTTGGATCAACATATTTAGATCCAGAAAATAGCAGTCAAATTAACACACAGACATATCCCTTTGCTTTCTGTTTTCAGATTTTGAAGCATCCGTAGAGGGAATTAACTAATTGGATAATCTCAATCTATGTAGACTTTTTCTTTATTTCTTTTCCTAAACTATATTACATATGTATGACCCAACCATATTTGTATTTAACTGCAGAAAGCTCAATCTTCTTTTCACCCAAACCACGTATTGCAGGAAATAAAAAAAGGGGGATTATGGTACGGTTCACCGTCGAGCTTGTATTTACCATCGAAAACTATGGATGCGAACAGTTTCGTACACCAGAATTTAGTTTAATCTTGCACAATCTGGCGAAAACTTAGGAACCTTGTTTAGTGTAAAAGGGAATTTCTCTGGTGAACAGTTAAGGGACGCATTTCGCGTATATTTTGAGTATGTTCATGAAATAGGGAAGAAGAGATAACTGTGGATTGCTTCGTCTGTCGTTCACCAACACCGCCCCCTCTCCGTCGTTCTTGAAAACGCATGGAGAAAGGGAGATAATCGTAAATAAAATTGATTGAAGTGTGTGTATGTGTGTGTTTACGTCTGTGTGTGTGTGTGTGTGTGTCCCGGTCTTTGTGCGATGTCGGTTTACACCAAGTAATAAACACGACCGTTTCTCTAAGCAATGGTCAGTTTCTATCGGCAAACTTCCGATTTCCTCTGTAATCAGATTTTCAGCAGACCATTCGATGTTTTCCTTGTAAAGATGATCGGTAAGTAACGCTTTCATGCATGCGTTAGGGATGTGCTGAAAACAACAGCTAAATCGCTCTTAAATCACACACACACACAATCATTTATTCATTTGTTTCCAGAATCGTATAATTCCCGTTTGTAGAACACAAATTCAAAAACATTTTCTAAAAGTTTCAAAAAATAAAAGAGTTATGAGGGGTTTTATGGGGAACTTAAACCCAGAATTCCTCCAAGAAAATAAATCTAGCGTCGGTTTCGCCAAGGATCGCCTTGTTTCCACCAACAGAAGTAAAACTAGTTAAATACCATAGAATACGTGGTTGAGTATCTCTACGGGAGAAATGAAAAGTAAAAATAAATAAAAGGAAAGTGAGTTCGATGAAGCAACTGATACTAGTCTGTCTGTTAGGATTTCCATTGTTTGAGGGCCGAGGGCCATGCACACATGAACCGTCTCTTTCTCCTCATTCGTGCCTCTCACTATTATTATGTATTCTGCTCCTTCCGTTGATGTCGTCCAGCTAGTATCTTCGTTTCCTCGCTTCGTTTCTCACCATTGACCCTTCTATCGAGGACAGGGTTCCTCAACCATATTTTTAAAACTATGAAACCTTTTGATTCCCATATAACTCGGATGATCTCTCAAAACTATACCATGTTTTAAAAAATCCTATTATATTTTTTAATTATATATTACTAGGAATTTTTGGAAGAAAATTGTTAAAAGATTTTGTGTATAGTATAAATGCACGTAAATTTTAACAATAAAATCTTATAAAGATCTTCAAGGGCCCTATGGACCCCGTTTGAGAACCACAGCCCTACTATTTGCATGCTGGGGGTTCTGGGCCCTGATGACATTCCCCAAATACTACACGTTTCTGTTTCTGACGGTTGGAACTAAAATTCTTTATACCCTGTGGAGAAGATTCTGATATTTAATAAGTGAATCTCCGTCTGGGAGAAAGAAGAGGTAAAAAAAAATACCGGATAAGGGCACACGAAAAAGAAAATGTTTCTGGACAAAAATGTTTTTCACAGGTTAAATCAACCGTTCTTCTTCATGAAAGGTATTCTGAGGGTCCGCCGATCAGAGATTATACCAGTTTCGTGAAACGAGTGTTACCTTCTTTTCATCATCACCCTCCAAAACAAAAACAAATCCGATCGTGAAATAGACGATTGCTCTTCTGCTAAACAGAATCCAAAATTATCCAAAGGGAAGAAGTTGTCCACTTTGTTGTATTCAGCAGACATTTGTATTTTTAACGTAGCCTCTAAGTCAGTAGTAGAGGTGGATGCTCTGAGAGCATAGCTGTGAGAATAAGAACAGGTTGGACAAAGTTCAGAGAGCTCTTACCTCTGCTGGCCACAAGGGGCCTCTCCGTCAGAGTGGAAGTACCAGATGAGTACTGGGGTTGATGTAATCGACTTAATCCTTCCCCCAAATTTCAGGGTTTATGCCTATAGTAGAAAGGATTATTATTATTATTATTATTATTTTTATTATATTCTATAGATTTATCTCCACTAATTGGCAGCAATTCTATGGAGATGAGTCAATAGAGTATCAGATAAAATGTCTGATATCCTGTAGAGGAATGATCCTTTACATTCTGTGTTCAAATCCTGTCCTTGTCAGCTTTATCTTTTCATCCTTCCCAGGCTTATAAAAGTAAACACCATTGTACCATCTTACTTTCTGCTGCTGTCAGTTATTTTCCTGTTTAACCTTTTCAGATTCTGATTATTTTATCAAATATAAGGCTTATTTATTCACATTTGATTTGAATTTATCCTGTATTATCTTGTAGCCTTGAGATTTCGATGATGTGACTGTATATTTTTTAGACTAACATTGTAGAATAGGTGTGAAAGGTTGGATCTCGCCAGTTTAAATGCTAACATGTTAATATGTTGTTTTTAGAGCAGCTGATGAACAAAACCATAAGAATAATAAAGAAAAAAGGCCTCTTGTAGTATTTAGCTAAATACCTCTATGCTCCCAGTTCAAATCCTGCCAAAGCTGGCTTTGTCTTTTGTCCTTCTGGTGTCAATAAACATTTTACAGATTAAGTACTGAAGATAATCTAATCAATTATACTTGCCCCTCCCCTCCACACTGCATTTATTGTTGTTGTTGTTGTTATTGTCTTACTTCATCTTCCAATTCCAGGTTTTCTTCTCCGTAAGATCTACAATTTCCTCATGAAAGCCCCTCGGGAACTACTGATGCAAAAACATGTAGTGTTGCCTCCCATGGACGTTAAAGTTGTCTGTACACACTCTGAATGGAATTCTGTTTATCGCACACTTTTGGAACAGTGTGAAAGCATCCCGGTAATGTAATCTCGCCTATACACTCGAAACACATTCTATACATCCTGCATACTCAATGTTACCTTTAAAGTTTTTTGTCCTGTGTGTGTGTGTGTGTGTGTGTGTGTTATCTGTCTTGTATTGCAAATCTTGTCTTTCTTTGCAAAGTTTGTCTGCATCCATGTGGGTGATCATCTTCAATTTCGTCTTGAAAACTTTGTTACCATTGTTGTTGACATCATCATCATTGTCATCATGATCATCATCTTCATCACCAAACCAGTGCAGTCTCCTCTCTTGTACATTGCATCTAATTCCTCTTATGCTCCACCTCTCTCTCAATACACCAATGATCTGTCACACATGCACACTGATATTGCAACATACCAGCTTCGTTCCTCCCCAACCTTTGCATGTTATTTGCATTCAATGTGTGTGAGTGAGTGCATATTCATCCTTATCCTTACATGTGTTGGTTGACTGTAAACAGCATCCTTGCTGTCTGTACAGTGTTCTTTGCTTGAAATCTTCTGCAAAAACATGTCTGAGCTTCTTGATATCTCTTAAAGTGTTGCACAATCTTTGGAAACAAAAGACTTGTTCAAACAGTGTTGTTTGTTTCCAGTTATCTGCATCTCTGGCTGTGGAAAATCTGCCTCAATGAATTCCATTTCACCCATGCAAGCATATAAAAGTGGATGTTAAATGATGGTGATGATGATGATGGTGGTGGTGGTGATGATGATGGGTAGATTATCTGTTTGTAAGCTGGTTTGGATGGATTGTATGTATTATTCAAAGGTTAATTCTTGTTCCACTATGTCATGCTCATTCTGCCTAAGAATTATGTTAAGGGCACATGTATCTGTGGAGCACACCCTCCACTTCTATGCTAATTTAATGAGCTGGAATGTTCAGTTAATTGAACAACTGGCTCCCTATCATTTGAACCAACAGAGAGGCATCGACACACTTGCCTACGTACATTTGTATACGACAAGCTTTTTCAGCTTCCAAAGTTTCGAGGTGTTACAGTTCTTAGAACACAGCCACGCCTGCGTCTTTTTAGAAATTTCAAACAACAGATTTTGCAATTCTGAAGTTTTTTTCTTTTCTTTTTCAAATTTTCAATTTTTGCCCTGATCTCACTTTCAACCACTTTTCTAAACTCAAGAGGCATGGCACTTTCAGATACGGTTGTTCCTTCCAAAATTCTGTTGACGAGAATTAGGAATTCAATAAGTAAAACCGGGACAGAGGATGTTGGTGTGGAACAAACGGGAAACAGAAGACAACATTTCCATTGAGGTGTTTAGTTAAATCTTTTTTTAGCGTAAACCCCGCTGGGTATCAATAAAATCAGTACAGAACAATTTAATCAATATGTTTATTTATTTGTTTGTTTGTTTATTCAATCATCGGAAATTGAAATCAGACGTTATGATGTTTAGCCGTTGTTTCTGAATAATATTTAAAATAAATTTCAGAGTCGCAAGAAAAAAAAAACAAAAAAACCCCACTGTTTTACTAAGGGAGGCAACTCCTCATAAGTTGGCTGTATGTCACCTCCCTTTATCATCTTTCCGCTCCTTATGATCCCACTCTCAGATATTTGAAGAATTTCCGTAGAATGGAAAAACAAAAAAAAAAAAAAAGAATTATGATCAGTAATAATTGCAGATATCCATGTAAGCATATGTATAGCCATGCATGGTAGGATATTTTTGGGGTCAATGGACTTATATGTTGAGGCTAAAGTTAGAATTTCAAATCCTGCTACTTTTCAGTTTCCGTCTACCAAATCCACTCATAAACTTTGGTTGGCCCAAGGCCGTAGTTGAAGACACTTGCCCATGTGGGACTGAACCCAGAACCATGTGGCTGGGAAGCAAGCCTCTTACCATACGGCTACACTTGATGCATGTCTGCATAATTATGTGAAAATGCCATTGGTTCTCAGTTTGGATTTTTAATTGGCTTTACTTTTAATTAATTGTTAATCCATTTATTTTTAGGTGCTGGGATTAGATGCTGAATGGATTAGTAGATTTGGTCGGAGATATCCTGTATCCTTGCTACAATTAGCAGGTAAAGATGGCCTTTGTGTTCTCATTAGACTGAACTTGTTGCCAAAACCTTTCCCAGCTTCGTTAAAAAGTTTGTTGGCTGATTCAAGGTAGGTCTTTATTTTCTATACCAGAGTTGATTTTGGGAAGGGCACCCAGCCATTAAAAACCATGCCAAAAGAGACAGTGAAGCCTATTACAGTCTCCTGGGTTGGACGGTTTGACAGGAGCTGGTAAAGCCAGGGGTTCACCATGTTCCATTGTCTGTTTTGGTTTGGTTTCTAGGGTCAGATGCCTTTCCTAATGCCAACCACTTTACAGAGTGGACTAAGTGCTTTTTAAGTGGCACCAGTGCCTTTTTTTGTGACTCAGTAATTAGAATTTAACTTTTATCACATTTCTTGGTGTCGACACAAAATGGTGAAATGAGTAGAAATTTTCAAAAGGAACATATTACCTCCAAATATAATTGAACGAGCAAATTTCACATTTACATTACTCTTCCCATAAGTATTTTGTCATATGCTCCTCCTCCTCCTCCTCCACCTGTGTGTGGCCGCAATCCAATGACTGAAACAAGTAAAAGATAAAAAGAAAAGAAGATGAAAGATTTGAATGTGGATAATCCGTTGAAGGAGGGATTACTGTTGTTAAATGATTCTCTTTTTCTGTCCACAGCATCCTGAAAGTAGGTGTTGGCATCAGTGTGGATGTAGGCAATCTCCGAATTGACCATGACCTTCACATTAGGGGTTACCTTGACCTTCGCAACGTCCTCCCCTATATACCTACTGAATACTCAGTGTGAGTAGTTTTTCTTTCACTTCATTCTCATTCATCTCTTTCTCTCTCTCCTTCTCTTTCTCTCTCTCCTTCTCTTTCTCTTTAACTGTTGTTTTGTCTCTCTATGTTTATCTATCTGTCTCTCTCTCCTCTCTCTCCCTACTCCTCTCTCTGTCTTTCTCTCTCCCTCTCTCTTTCTCTCTCCCTCTCTCCCCCTCTCTCATTCTCTCTCCCTCCCAAGGTGCTGCCCCAGCATGGCCACAGTCTAATGGCTGAGACCAAGTAAAAGAAGAAAGGTGGCCAAATGGCCGAATCGTCAGCATCCCGGACAAAATGCTTCACAACATTTCGTCCATCTTTACATTCTGAGTTCAAATTCTGCTGAGGTCGTCTTTCCTTTCATCCTTTCTGCAGTCAATGAAATAAGTACCAGTTGTGTACTGAGGGTCGCTGTCATCAACTTATCCCCTCCCCTGAAATTGCCGGCTTTGTGCCAAATTTTGAAATCATTGTTTATGTGATTGTTTTTGCAATTATTCCAGGACGAGTTACAGTTTGACGAACCTTGCCAAAGCCATCATCAACGTCGACATGTACAAAGACAAATCTATCACCCTTAGCAACTGGGAATCTGAAGAACTCACCAAAGAACAGGTGAGAGGAGGAGCTTTTGTGTCTTGAGGAATTGGTTTGGGGTTGGGCGGTTAGGGTGGTGGTGGTGGTGGTGGTCAGGGCAGTGATCTGCTTACTTGTCTGTCTGTCTGTCTGCCCATCCATCTGTCCATGACCCTCCTGTCTCTCTCTCTCTCTCTCTCTCTATTCGAGCAGGGAAAAACAAAACTCATGTAAATTGATGATGCAGTAATGATAAATCTACTTTTTATTAATTATTAATTTAATTAGTTATTGTTAGTTTATTTGGTTACATAAAATTATTTAATGTTTCTTTTTTTTCTATATTTTCTTCCTGTCGTGTCTGCTGCTGCTGCTGCAGATGCACTATGCTGCCCTCGATGCACTGGTCGGTGTCACGATATTCTTGCAGCTGATGATTACCAAACTGAACCAACAAAAGCAGCATTTCCTCAAGTTCCAAAGTTCCTCAGACGAAGATATTCGGGAGGCGATGTTGGCGATTCTGCCAGGAATCATTGACTGCAAGACACCAGATCAAAAAACAAGAAAATTAATGAAGCTGGTGCGTAATTGATAATTAGAAGGTAACTGAACCGGCCCGTCCACCCACTTTTCCTTCCCCCCCACCAAACACACACACACACACACACACACACACATTATAATATCCATTTCCCCATATTTGCGTGAGCTGAGCAGAATCTGCTGCCAGTTGTCCTTCCTGTTCTCCATGGCAGGTTGATGTAATCAACTCCCCCCCTCCCACTGAAACCAGTATTTCTTCATGGCCAGACATGTTTACACGGAAGACTGGAAATGGGCAACGTTGCTTGTAGGGTGGTGACACTTGTTTACGACTTTCACATAATCTCAAAAGAAGGGGACACAACACCTGCACACAACAAAACACTCCCATGCAGACACACATACATACATCATTATCAGCATTTAACGTCCGTTTTTCCATGCTGGTATGGGTTGGACAGCTTCACGGGAACTGGCAAAGCCAGGGTCCATGCCTGGTCCCATAGTCTGTTTTGGCTTGGTTTCTATGGTGGGATGCCTTTCCTAATTAAATAAACCACTCCACAGAATGTGCTCGGTGCATTTTATGTGGCACCAGCATCCACACCAATGCTTTTTACCCAGCCCCTTGGTTTTAGGATCTCTTCATCGCCGTTATCATCATAATTTCATGTCTGTTTTCCATGCTGGCATGGGTTGGACAAAAAGTTACCAGTAGGTGGCTACAGGGAATTGAAACCTGTACCTCTCAGATACTGGCTGGGTGCTCTGTACCATTAAGTTAAGTGATTCCAACATCTGAATGAATATATATATATATATATATATATATCACTTTGTAAATATATATATATATATACATATATATATTGTACATTTGACGAAAGCCACTGCCAAAGCATTGGCCAGTCTGGAGCTGTGACAGGGGATGCTTAACCTAATTTTCTGAGTTAACTGAAATACAGAGACAGTGGCATATTTCATTGAAAATGTGGTCAAGAAAAGGCCTAAACATAAACAAATGGGATGGTCACTGTTTGAACAGATTTGGGTATAGGTCTACTTGGTCAAGGCTGAGCAGGGGCTAAACAAGAAACCAAATGTAGATCAATATTGAAAATCTGGGATCCTGTTATGGAATTTAAGTATGAAATAATGTCTCTGTACCACCCTAGCTTCTTGTCTTGTGTGGGAAAGGGATGAAGGCCTCAAGTCAGTGCTAAATGTGTAATGTTTATTCTGTCTTTTGACTTTAACAGGCCATCAATGACACAAGGAGTGATGTTGAGTGGTTGACATCAGCAAGCTCTCCTCTAATTAACCTTGATGTAACTCACAGTCAAGATGAAAAGGTTAGATCTTTCAATTCCAGCTGCAATCCATCTGATGGACTTCCATACCATTTGCATCTTCCTAGTTAAGAATTGAATTGATCTGAGGCTGGGGTAGAAGACACTTTGCCTGAGAGGCTGTGTATTAGGATTGAACATGGAAGCCTCATGTTTGCAAAGGGAACTTCTGAACTCCTTCCCAACACCTTCATCAGCATCACCATCACCATCATCATCATCATCATCATCATCATCATCATCTTCATCTTCATTTAACGTCCATTTTCCATGCTGGCATGGGTTGAATGGTCTGACAGGACTGGCAAGCCAGAGGACTACACCAGGAGGCTCCACTTGTCTGTTTTGGCAGCATATGGTTTCTGTGGCTCCAATGCCCTTCCTAACCCCAACCCCTTTACAGAGTGTGGACTTGGTGTCTTTTACGTGGCACCAGCACAGGTGCTTTATATGTGGCACCATCATAAGTGCCTTTCATGTGGCACCAGCATGGGTGCAGTGTGGCACTGGCAGAAGTGCTTTTTACATGACAACAAAATGGCTGCTTTTCATGTGATAGCAGCATGGTGAGAAATATGTTGGTAGAATTGGAGGAGGAAGGACAAATGACTTCTATTACGGCCTTAAAGTAACCAATTGACCGAGTATTGAATAGATTGTTTTATGGCAATTGTTCCAGTCCTCGGCACTTGGAGTTCAAATCACACTAAGGCTGACTTTGCTGTTTATCCTTTTGGGCTTCATAAATACCAGTTCTGTACTGGGGTCGATTTCCTTCCTTCCTTCCTTCCTTCCTTTCCCCTCCCTCTTGTTCTTCTATCCCTTTACTTTCCTTCCTCACTTACTTCCCTTGCACCTTTTTTCTCTCCCCCTCCCTCTCATTCTTTAGTCCTACTGATTCCTTTCTCCTTCTCTCCTATTCCTTAGTCCCTCTACCCTCTTCAACTCCTACCCTCTCCTACCACGTGATCGCTGTCTGGTTAAGGCATTGCCATCTTGTTCCAACCAGCTGCCCTTCAAGGCTGGTCACGCCCCTCTGTCCTCCCACCTGGTCTGTTATGATTTGCCATTTTACCATTTCCCCTTTGTGCCAAGCTTACCATTCTTGTCTGATGGTCGAAAGACCCTTCTTGTTATGTATTATTATTATGTATGGCCATGTATTCTAATGAAGGCAATTGATCCCTGGAATATGACTGGTACTTATTTTATTAAGCCTTGAAAAATGAGAAGCAAACCTCCTCCAGATTCTGTTTGGGATTTTACCTTTTATCTTTTACTTGTTTCAGTCATTAGACTGTGGTCATGCTGGGGCACTGCCTTCATGAATTTTTAGTTGAATGAATTGACCCGAGGACTATTTTTAAAGCCTGTTCTGTCAATCTCTTTTGCCAAACTGCTAAGATATGGGGATATAAACACACCAACACCGGTTGTCAAGTGGTGGTGGGGGACAAAGAGAAACACAATGACACACACACACACATGATGGGCTTCTTTCAGTTTCCGTCTCCCAAATCCACTCACAAAGTTTTGGTTGGCCTGAGGCTTATAGTAGAAGACACATGCCCAAGGTGCCATAAATTGGTGGGACTGAACCCGGAACCATGTGGTTGTGAAGCAAGCTTCTTGCAACACAGCCATGCCTGCGCCTATGTTGAAGAATAAAACGTAAAGAATTTAATCAGCCATTGTTTGACTGACATATTTTTTCTTTTAAAAAAATGGAATTATTTCACAATAAATCTTAATTTTTTTTTAATCTCTTAATCTGTTGTTTAGCCTCAAGACAAATCTGCTTTCAAGAAAAAGGACAGTCTCAGAGCTCACAGCCTCAGAGCTTACAACCTGCGTCGCAATCCACTTTATGACAACTGCCAGCTTCTGGCACCCGACAACCAAATATTGTGTACCTGTGATTCCCGTAAAGCTAAATGGTACCTTCACAAAGGACTTGGAGGTTGGTGATTATTCTTCTTTAAAAAGGTGGGAGGAAGGGACGAATGTGTTTAACGGTCACTGCAGTAATGATAGTGTTGTTGGTGTTCTGAGCATGACCATCTTGTCTTATGGTGGTTTGGAAGTCAGTTTGGCTGCTGTTTCTAGCAGGTTGGGCAGCAATATACATGATTTCTCAGTTAACCCTTTAACGTTCACTTTATTCTGTCAAATGTAACATTTATTTATTTATTCACATTGTTTTGAATTAATCATTGCGTTATTTTGTAACTTTGGGAGTTTGATGAGGTAACTGTTAATTTTTGGACTGATAATGTAGGTTTGGTGTGAGAGGCCAGATCTGGCCATTTGGAATATAAAACAGGAAGAACATTTAGGCTGGACATGGCTGGTTGAAATTCTAAAGGCTTAATACCAACGTCCATATACTGTATATGTCTATCTAGTGAACATCAACACACCGTATCAAGTTAATATAGTTAAAAATCTATGCGTTGTGTATGTCAAAAATAACATCTGTTCACTGTTTGTTCAATGAACCCAACATGTACACACTGCGTCTGTCTGTTCAGTTCACACACATGCTTCATATGAATCTGCCATGTCATATTCCTACCTTGTGTGTCTGTTGGTCAGTCTGGTCAGCATCTAAATTCTATGTCTTTTGATTTATCTTCTCAACATCCACACACACTGTGTCTGTCTGTCTGTCTGAATCTCTTCAGTCAATATCAACATAACTCAACCTGCCATAGGTAAAAGGTCGAGTGAGCCATTCCAGTTATTTTATTTTTTTTTTTCCAGAACTGGTCAGTGAGAATCCTTTGGTCATCCGGCTGAACTTTGAACCCTCTGGGAGGCCACTCAACGATGAAGGTTATTATCAACAGGAGAAGGAGAACATATGCGTTGTTTGTGGAAAACCAGAGAATTACCTCCGGAAGAATATCATTCCCCATGAGTATCGCAAGTGAGTAATCCACTCCATTATTATTACGCCTCCTCCCCTCCCCTCCCTCTCCCCTCCCCTCCCTCTCCCCTCCCCTCCCCTCCCCTCCCCTCCCCTCCCCTCCCTCTCCCCTCCCCTCCCCTCCCCTCCCCTCCCCTCCCTCTCCCCTCCCTCTCCCCCCCCTCTCCCCTCCCTCTCCCCTCCCCTCCCTCTCCCCTCCCCTCCCTCTCCACGCCCCTCCCTCTCCACGCCCCTCCCTCTCCACGCCCCTCCCTCTCCACGCCCCTCCCTCTCCACGCCCCTCCCTCTCCACGCCCCTCCCTCTCCACGCCCCTCCCTCTCCGCGCCCCTCTTTCTCCGCGCCCCTCCCTCTTCTCTCAGAATTTTCTTCAGGTCAAGTAGCCTATCCCACTCAAAAGGTCCCTGAATAAGGTTTGTTTAAGGATGTTGAGCAAAACACCCATGTTTCCAAACGTGAATTATCCAAACCCCCAAAGATTTTCTCTCAACACATGGCCATGATGCTCCCCCACTACTTCTGCTCATGATCAGAGATGCACATATTGTCAGCCACTAAGAGACATTGCTCAACTGGTTAAGGTCAAACAACTGACAAACAAATCTGTGGTATTGAGCAAAATATTTACTGTAGTCCATCTTTTAAACCAAAACAAAACAATGTGCATGATAACACTGTCTGGTACTGCATCAGAGCATTGTACAGCATCAGAGTATTATTGCTATTATTATTATTATTATTATTATTATTGTTATTATTGTTATTATTATTATTTCATTTTTTAGGTATTTTCCTTCCATAATGAAAGACCATGTGTCACACGATATTCTCCTCATGTGTCCTACATGTCACCAGAAGGCCTGCCTCAGTGATGTCACTCTCCGGCAGAAACTGGCTGAGGAATGTGATGCCCCTTTGACCGCTGGTACTGTCAACAAATCTCTTATTGATGTCGACTTGGCTAAGATACGGTCAGCTGCTAAGTAAGTACGTTTTGGCATTGGTGGTCATGGTTGGTGCTTCACACTTTCCTTTTCCTCCTGGTCAATCCTTTTCTGCTTGATGTATTATCAAAGGTTCTTCCAACTGTGACCATCTTGCCTATTTCTGTCTTTTTTCTTTTGATCTTGTAGTCTTGGTAGTAGTGCACAACCCTCCCGATTTGAGTAAAGCACTTTCCATATAAAGGATAGATTGTATACTCCTAACATGGCTACAAGGTCAAACAAACTACCATGGCTACAAGGTAGAAATAGCAGCTGAATCTCCCTCAAAATCACATCCTGTTATTTCCGAAAAGATGAGACTACACTGAAGTATAATGTTGTCTGAAGTACACTATGTATGTGTATGTGTGTGTATATGTATGTACATACATGCATACATGTATGTATGTGTATGCATGTAAATATATGTGTGTGTGAGTGAGGGCATTTGGCTTAGTGGTTAGGGTATTCAGCTCATGATCCTTAGGTTGTGAGTTCAATTTCTGGTAGTGTATTGTATCCTTGAGCAAGACACTCTATTTCATTTTATTGCTCCAGTCCACTCAGCTGGCAAAAATGAGTTGTACCTGTAATTCGAAAGGGGCCAGCCTTGTCACATTCTGTGTTGCATTGAATGACCATGAGAACTATGTAAAGGGTACACGTGTCTGTGGAGCATTCAGCCACTTGCACATTAATTCCAAGAGCAATCTGTTCTGTTGATTGGATCAGCTGGAACCCTTGTCATTGTAACTGACAAAGTGCCAGTTTGATGCGTGCGTGCATGTGTGTGTGTGTGTGTGCGTTTATTTGTGTGCATGCGTGTGTATGTGTTTGCATGTATGCATGTGTATATGAAATTCTGCTGACGTAACTCTATGAATATATTGCAGAGCGTTAATGACAAAGAGTCACAAAATTCCTGACAATCGGCTAAAAGAGTTGCATGAATTCCTGAAGAGAAGTCTTGGAGTGGAGGAACTGACCGTAGATGTTCTAGAGAAATCGGTCAATATGGATGTCAAGTAATTTTATTTTATTTGTTCATTTTGTGGACACAACACACACACACACACACACACACACACACACATACAGAGAGAGAGAGTGAGAGAGACAGAGACACTGACACACACACACACACATGGATGCCCATCTAAACACATACAAGTCCTGTGCATGCCTGGCTACCATGTGTGTGTAAATGTATGTGTGTGTGCATGCACATGTGTATGCACGCAGGATAGATACATAGATATTTACATATATACATCCCTCTCACTGTATCCCTTTCTTTTGTTTTTAAGGATCAATAATCCTGATTACAGTCCGCATGGGCACCAGGTCATTGAATACATGAGACGGAAGAAGCAACTGCTAGAATTCCAGCTACGATGGCGCCAGCATTTCATCGATACAATGAAACCCGCTTATCTGCCGGTGAAATGGGCAGTGGATCACAACCATAAACATTTGGCCCCTCTTTTGGACGAAGAGATCCCGAAATTCACCAAAAAAATGTCCAAGGCAAAATCATCAAAGTCAAGTGCAAAATCAAAGTCTAAAAAATAACTGCAACATAAGCCACAGCAACAAAGCCATGACACGAACTGCATGAACACCACTTGGACTGCGATTAATCAGAAACATCTACAGTTACGCCATCAACTGTAACACTAACAGCAACAACAATGAGAACCACATAATGGCAACAACATTTTCAGTGCAGCTACAATATCTTAGTTCCAACCACAAAGATACAAACCCACTGCTGACCCCATCATTGTGACCACCACCACCACCACCACCATAAATGCCTTCATCAAAGAATGTAAGCAACTAGAAATAATAATAATAATAATAATAATAATAATAATAAATGGCAAAAATTAACTGAAAGATTTCGTTCAGAAAAATATTCTTTGTGATTTTTAAGATTTTGTTCATTTGAAATGGTTTTGAATTATGTTTGCCAACCATGTGGTTTTGAGTTCAATCTCACTGTATCACTGTATTGGATCTGGGGCAAGTGTCTTTTTCTATAGCCATTGGCTGACCAAATCATTGAAAAAAAAGCTTGTCATATATCTATCTGTGTCTGTGTGTGTGTGTGGTCATCATCATCATCATCATCATCATTTAACGTCTGCTTTCCGTGCTGGCATGGGTTAGACAGTTTGACTGGAGATGGTCAGCTGGAGAGCTGCACCAGGTCCCAGTCTGATCTGGTAAGGTTTCTACGGCCGGATGCTCTTTGTAATGCCAATCACTCTGAGCGAGTGTCATGGGTGCTTTTTATGTGCCACCGACACAGGTGTGCCATTTACATGGCACTGGCAACAGCAATGACTTTGATTTCCCTCAGCTTGGTGAGTCTTATCAAGCACAGCATGTTCTTTTCTACTCTAGGCACAAGGCCTGAAATTTTTGGGGAGTGGGCCTGTCAATTAGATTGCACCCCAGTACGCAACTGGTACTTAATTTATCGACCCTGAAAGGATGAAAGGCAAAGTCAACCTCGGCGGAATTTGAACTCAGAACGTAAAGACTTCGCAGTTGAATGAATGGAAGAAAAGGAGGGACGTCTTCGGCTGTGAGAGGGACTGCTGCAAGAAGGGCCCCCCTCCAATGCAACAAAAACTGTGCACATGAACAGGTATGAAACTGGTAAAAACTGGTTTGAACAAAAACTTACACAGCGTGGTCAAAAACACGTTGGATGTATTCCACAGCGTATAATAGTAATAATAATAATAATAATAATAATAATAATAATAATAATAATAATATTTAATGACTTCTTTTATTGATCACAAGGGCCCAAGACATGAAGGACAATATCAAAGTACGAATTACAAAAAAACAAAAACGGGTGGGGTTTTCATCGATCAAAGGTAAACGTTACCACATTAAAGGGTTATAACAAAGGATATATAAATAACAATTAGAGAAATAAATAATTAATAAGTAAATAAATAATTAGAATCCCCAATAGCGGACAGTCCATTTAGAATAATCCGGGCTAAACCCTGCGCAAAATCCTGGATTACTCTGCCATCCTCAAAGCATTGGAAAAGTGCCGTCTTTCAGTTTCTTTTCGGTCCATTCAGCGTCTCCAGTCTTAATAATGAAATTAATAATTATACTCTTGTTTCTGTATTGAGTTCTTTCACTTGGAACACAGAGAAATGTATGTTTTAAATGATATTACTGCATACACACACATACACGCATTTAATGCATACTTAATGAGTAATTTTGTCTCTAACTTTCAATGGTGGCGGCGGGGGGAGGGTTTTTGTTTTGTTTACATTGTTGTCATTGGTTGTTGCTGTTGTTGTTGTTATTTTTGTGTTCTTATTTGCACAACAATTAACAGAACTTCGTAAAAGCCATGGAATGGGAAGGAGAGGGTGTAGGAGGGAAATGTGTGTTTATGTCGGGGTGGTGTGGTGGTGTTGATGTAGAGAAATGTAGCCTTAGAAGAGGAGACCGAAGAGAGAGAGAGAGAGAGAGAGAGAGATATGATGGATCACGTGTCTAAACGGACCCTCTTTTTCTTGTGTTTTGCAGCAAAACTGAATTAAGAGTGGTTTGACGGACGATTCATCACCGGACTTTAACAAAACAAAAACAAATTACAATAATAGCTACTATTACTGCTACTACATAATTTACTTTTTAATCCTCCTCCTCCTCCTCCTGCTACCCACCAAGTCATCCCCACCCCGTAACATCCCTCCACCACCACCACCACCGCCACCTTTTCCAATTGTTTGTTTTGGTTAAATGTGAAAGAAGGCTGAATGGTTTGAGTGGTGTAGGTATGTGGTTAGCCATTCTGTAAAACACACACGCGCACGCGCACACCATCGGTCGTCTGCTTTTCTCCGCTCATCCAGCGTTGTCATCGTAGGTTCCGCAAGAACGAGCGATTTTGCTGGTTGCATTAATAATGCTGCTGCTGATGGTGGTGGTGATGGTGGTGATGGTCGTGAATGAAATGAAGTTTGATGATGATGATGATGATGATGCTTTCTATTGTAAGCACAAGGCCTGAAACTGTGGGGGGAGGGGGATGAGTCGTTTACAACGACCCCAGTGTTCAACTAGTGCTTATTTTATCGATCTTGAGAGGATGAAAGGCAAAGTCGACTTCGGCAGAATTTGAACTCAGAAAGAGTCCAAGGCTTGAGCGATTACTGCAGAACAATCTATCCGACACTCTAAGCATTCCGCCAATTGGCTGCTTATTATCCTTTCATACGCACGGATGCAAATGCGGAAATAGAATCTCTCACCCTCACACGCATGCATATATCGATAGACATATATGTGTGCACACAAATGAACATATCTGCGTATGTATATGCTGATGCAAGCGTGCACATACATAAAAAAAACATTACATTCATACATATATATACATACACAGAAATCCACACACAAGCGTGTGTGTATATATGTATGTATGTATGTATGTATATATATATATATATATATATATATGACACACGCACACACACACATATATATATATATATATATATATATATATAAACGTGTGTGTGTGTGTGTGAGTGTGAAAGCATGCGTGCTTGTGTGCATGTGTGAGTGCGTGCATATATGCAATTTAAACCCAGACCGTCACATACATAGTTTCGTCCAATTAAGATCGACTGATGAAGGCCTACGGAAATCAATTAGCGCAATGTATTGTGGGATACTCTGATAAAGCGCAAGTGTGATTGTTCACAGCTAAAGCCTGTTCTCCTCTAACCAATGACGCCGCTTCTTGTGTGCTTCAAGTACATATGGCTGCTTGGGTCCAGGTGTGTGAGTGTCTGTGTGTATAGATGCGCGTATGTATGTATGTATGTACATGTGTGTGTGTAGTAATTTCTGTTCTAGAAGTATATCAGCTTGATCTAAGTTGCGATTGTCTCCTGACGTGTGGTTGAGGTAATACACACACACGCGCGCGCATAGATCCACTATTACGAGTGTATTATGCACGCATACATGTCTTAAAAGTAATGTGTGTGTGTGTGTGTGTGTATATATATATATATATATATATATATATATATATATATTTACGATGTGTGTGTGTGAGTGAATGCAAAATGTACACACGCGTAACATGCATATATATATATATATATATATATATATATATATATATATATATATATATATATATAACCACATAGACAAACATAAATAAACGTGCGTGCGTGCACACGCTCACGCACGCACGTATGCAATTAAGTGTGTAAACTTAACTATAAATGCATACATACTATGTACGTCTGAATACAAGTATTCGTATGTGTGTGTGGCTGAGCATAATTTTTTTCATATCTTAGTTTAGTGGGTGGGGGTGGGGAGCGTTATCCCTGTCATTTGTTGGCTGAGCCAGACTGGTCAGACGAATTCCTGGAATGGTCAACTTCTGCATGTGTTATGTTATGTCTTGCAGGGGAATCCTTAGGTAGAACTGGAAACTCAGTTTGTTGACCTGGGTATAGAAGAGTAGTCAGGTTCGAAAGTTAATGGGGGCAAGAATATATATATATATATATATATATATATATATATATATATATATATATATCTATATATATATATATATATATATAAATAAAAGGCGCTGTGACACAAAAACAATTTTTCGCTGCTTTCTCTTTCGCGAAATATTTCATTAGTTCCAACAGAGGTATTCTACATTCATTAATTTCATGTTTTAATAACAATGTATGAGACTGTATAAGTAACTAAAGAGTTAGAAAAATATTGTTGAAAAGGCGTCAATTTTGAAAAATGTGCTGGTGGGGGGTGGGGGTGGGGTTGCGGTCGGTCCCCTAATAACTACGCCACTGCCTGGGTATGATAGATCGGGTTAAGTGGTCACGGCTGTAAGGGTGGTGCCATGATGAGGGGCGGGTGGGCATTGAAGGGTATGTCATACAACTATCTTGCTCAGAGAAGTCGAGAAAGTTGGTGGGGGGGGGGGACTTTCTAAAAAGGGGAGATAATTTCACACAAGAGTTCTTGGCTGTTCCAACGCCTTCGCCATCGACCGCCGAAACACCGCAGCCATGTTGTTTTCTTTCAGAAGGTTCCGTTGTAACTTGTGATATGCAACCAATTTGCGCACTGAAGGTAAAAGTGATGTTTCTTTTCTTCTTTTTTCGTTCATATTTGTGTTTTCTTCGATTTTATATACATATATGTAATTTTAATGTCCAAGGATCCAGGTGTAGAAACTTACTAAGTTTCAAACATCCGTTCGATCGGTTTTTTTAAAGCAAACTAAGGCACAAAGTGATTTATTAAGCAGAAAGCGATTTATTCAATCAGGGTTTCGTAGAAATATCTTCTTCCATTTCGTGGGTAGCTCCATTCTTCTCTGCCCAAAGAATCTCCTGTCGTTACCGGTGTAAAACTCTTCCAGGTAAATTTTTACACCATCTTCAGAGTTGAAGGTCTGTCCATTCAATGAATTCTGAAGAGACCGAAACAGCCAAACCCCAGTAACTTCTGCCACGTCTGGCGTTGTCGTCATGAAAAACAATACCCTTTTATAGAAAAAAGATGTACTGGGGTCGATTCATTTGCGACTAGACTCCTTCAAGGCGGTGCCCCAGCATGGCCATATGTGTGTATGTGTACATGTGTGTGTGTGTGTGTGTGTGTTTCAGAAAGCAGCGTTGGCCAGGCCAGGCCATGCTAAGGTTTGGTTCCTTCAGGTTTAGGGGCCTGAAATAGGCCGCGCTCACGACGGTATCCCTACCACATGATCAGGAGTTAACGGACCAAGTGAAAACAAGGTTTACGTTTCAAAGTGCCTCTCCGTAGTTTCCAAAGTTGATAGAAATAGCAACAAAATCTACCCCAATCACGCCTTATCATTTGAAAAAATAGAAGGAGACATATTATATAACGTAGTCGTTGTAGATATTTCTATAAAGACGAGATGGCCACCTTTGGAAAGCTTTTTATTATATTTGTTGGACCGATGTTGACCTGGCTTAAATACAACCGTAACAGCCTTGTTTCTCTTCTGATGATCCCTGTCTGCCTGTCTGTCCGTCTGTCTCCATCTCTCTCTCTCTCCCTCCCTTTTACTCCGCCCTCCTCTCTAACCTTTGACACACTAAATGAAAGAGGACCCCCCTCCCCCTCCAACCACCTTTTAATGGCAGATGTCACTTTCTGAGGGATTAGCATTGCATTATATCTGACAGCCATTGGTAAGGAAGGAAGGAATGGTGCTGCCAGTGGTGGTGATGGTCGTGGTGGAGGTGATAGTATGAGTATTGCTGTTGGCGGTGGTGGTGGTAGTAGTAGTAGTAGCAATATTATTGTTGTGGAGTTGGAGGCAATCGTGGTGTTAGTGGTATTGACATTGATGGTATTGGTGGAGGTGGTGGTGATGGTGGTAGTAGTGGTACTTTTAGTATTAGTAGTACTGGTATTGGTGCAGGTGGTGGTGGTGTGTTGCTTGCGATGGCCGTAGTTGTGGTACTAGTATTGTTGTTGGTGAATTTGGAGGTAGTCGGGGCGGTTGTAGTATTTTGTGGAATTTGTAGTATTGGTGGTGGTGTGTAGAGTTTTGCTAATAGGGGTAGTGCTATTATCTGTCCTGTTAGATTGTGAGTCGTGTTAATAATGTTGGTGAAGCATCATAAGGCGGGGGAGGGGGAACTGGCAGAATGGTTAGCACGCCGGACAAAAGGCTTAGCGGCATTTCGTCCGTCTTTACGTTCTGAGTTCAAATCTCGCCGAGGTCGGCTGTGCCTTTCGTCCTTTCGGGGTCGATAAATCAAGTACCAGTTGAGTGTGTGTGTGTGTGTGTAACTCCCGCCACCACCACCACTTGACAACCGGTCTTGTTGTATATACGTTCCCATGACTTAGCAGTCAGCCAAAGAGAGCGATGGGATAAGAGCCAGGCTTAAAAGAAAAACAAGTACTGGAGTTGATTCATTCGGCTAAGGCGGTGCCCCAGCATGGCCACAGTGTAATGATTGAAACAAGTAAAATATATAAATGTATGTACATGCACGCACACATCTGTAAGTCTCAGTAGAAAATGTTGAGTCGTAGGACAATGGTATAGTAGTAATAGGTCTCCCTTGAGGTTTAGAACTCATCAGGCTGGCTTCCATGGTGCGTAAGTGACCGAGACCACATCAGTCTCGCCGAATGGAACGCCAATCAGTCGCAGGGTGGCCCGTTTTGCAGCTAAGTGGACTGGAGCAACGTGAAACGAAGTGGATTTTTTTTCTCACGAACATAACGCACCATCCATTTCAGGAACTGAAATCACGATCTAATGACGTGAATGCAACACGCATTCGATAGGACCATGGGACTAACATGAAGTTTTTTTTCGCTGTTTTCCATTGCGATTTTTAATATTGTAAATTATGGGGTGATACAGTTCAGAGATTATTCTTGTTGTTTAAGGCAGCCTCTGGTTTTAAAGGTTAAAACAGCTTCCTATATAACCGACATATAAGTTATAAACCACTTCTATTTCAAGACAAGATCGAGACAGAAAGAATGAAATGACATGAACGAAGGTGATTGTGAAAAGGAGACTTTGAGAAGGAGTCTACCAGAACGAGACAAGAAGAACGAAACAATGAGAACGAGATTCTGAAAATGAGAAAAATAAGAGATAACGAGACATGGAAAACGCAAAAAGAAGAATGAACACGATTAGGAAAATGAGAAATGGAGAATGAGGGAAGAAGAAGGAAGTTCTAAGATCGAGAACGAGGCTATGAAAATGAAAACGAGACAATGAGAATAAGAATGAGAGCTCAGATTAAAAAGAATAATCATAGATTGAGTAATATGAAGTGTCCTCTTCTTTCTGACTGTAGGACATCACGTGACTGAAAGTGTTAATCTGACGTGTTGATAGGATGTCAGCGTTGATAATCTGGCTAAAGAGGATGTCACATGGAATAGTTTAGGGCACTTAAGAGTTAGAAAGAGCAGAGGGGTGGGCGTTCGGATGAGGTGGAGGGGTTTAAAGAAAGGAGAAGAGCGTGAATAAAAGTAAGAGAGAGAGAGAGATATGAAAGAAAATAAAAAGACAAATCGCGAACACTAAACAATGAAGAAAAAGAAGAAAACAATGAAAAAATAAGAGAAGAAAAAGAGGAAGAAAAAGGAGAAGATGTAGAAGAAACAGACGAAGCAAGAAAATGATGGAGAAGATAAAAAAAGACGACTATGAATATAAAGAAAGAAAATAGAGAGGCCCACAACCTCAACAACAATAATATCAGTTTCGAATTTTGGCACAAGGCCAGCAAGTTCGGGGTAGAGGGTAAGTCAAGTACATCAACCCCCAGGGCTCTACCCCCGAATGGAAGAAAGGCAAAGTCGATCTCAGCGGAATTTGAACTCAGAACGTGAAGACGGACGAAATGCCGCTCAGCATTTTGCCCGGCGTCCTAACGATTCTGCCAGCTTACCACCCCTAACAACAACAACAACAATGACCATTACAACTGAAAGCTACTAACAGAAACCAATAGCACCACTAAAACGACGATTTATAGCAGCAAAACGCACCAGTTCGATTAGTCAACAACTTTAACCTCAACCACTGTCACCACCACAACAGCAACAACAAAGTAAAAGACTACACAGTAATTCTCTCTTCATCCGACTCCACCTCCTCCTCCTAACACCGCCTGTCCACCCACAGCCGCCACCGCCGTCACCGCCGCCACCGCGACCACCATTATCCTGCCATTTCCATCGTCTTTTTTCTTCTAGTAGAAGAAAAATGAAAGGGGAAGGAAAATATGGAAGGAGAATATGGAAGAAAAAGAAAAAGAAGTTGAAGAAAGAGAAGAAAGAAGAAACGAAAGAGAAGAAGAAGGAAGAGGAATATGAAAAGACGAAAAGCAAGGAGGAGGAGGAGGAAGAGAAAGAGGACAAGAATAAGAAGAAATGGACGAAAAATAGAGAATATGATAAGAAGGAAGAAATAAATCGAAGAAGAAAGGAAGAAGACATTACGATCATCATCATCATCGTTGTGGTCATGATGAAAATCATGATCATCAACTTATGATAAGAATGGAGTGTCAGAAGAAGCAATAGGCAACACTTAGAGCAGACGACATCTTTCGACTTATTGTTGCTCAACGGCAGCAGCAGCAGGTAAAAACCAGCGGAGAAGATTAAGTTAAATACGATATTAAGGGGCCTAAGCCAGATTAACTTTTGACGTTCGTCGGCGATTTTTAAAGGGGTTACGTTGGTCTTTGACAGGATCAACATTTCAGCAGGGTATTTTTCGGCCCCCCCGCTCCAAATCCTACCCACCGCCATCCACCCTCACAAGCTTCGGTATTAAAATTCCTCCTCCTTCTTCACCTCCTTCACTTCCTCCTCCTCCTCCGCCCCTCCCCTCCGCTCCTCCCCTCCCCTCCGTCTCCTCCCCCTTCCCCTCCGCCATCATCCCCTCTTCTTCTTCTTCTTCTTCTTCTTCTTCTTCTTCTTTTCCTTTACATTTTTGCTTTTATTCATTCATTCATTTATTTATTTGTTATTCTTCTCTTTGGCGACAGAACATTCTCCATTGTCTCTCCGTTGACCACACAACTAAACGATATCTTGTAATTCTTGTAAGTTCGTGTTGCAAAGACAAGCACACACGCACACACACACACACACACACACACACACATATATATATATATATATATATATATATATACTCACAAACACACAGACATTGTATTCAAGGAAAAGCGCCATCGGACTCCGCTTTCTGTCCTGACATCCGAGCACTTAAGGGCAACAGCATGTAGGTCGTACAAAGCCGAGCGCACGCACGAACTCACATACACGTATATGCGTATATATATATATATATATATATATACATATATATATATATATACATATATATATATATACATATATAAATATATATACATATATACACACACATCTATACGTGTACATAAATATACATACATACATACATACACGCATACACAAATATATATATATATATATATATATATATATATATATATATATATATATATATATTTGTGTGTATACGTACGCATGATTGTATGCATGTGTAAGAAGATGAGTGAAGAGGGAGGCGATGGGGTGGAGAGAGCGTGTAACGAGAATGAATAAGCGTTAGAAAAAAAAAAGAAAGAAACGAAGGAAGAAAGACAGAAAGAAAGAAGAGATATATAAGCTTCCAAGATGGAGGATTATAAACTGACCAAAACTGACTCAAACAGACCAATCGGTCTTCTTCGTTTACGTCTCTTTCTTCGTCTGCGTTCTTTTCGCCTCCGCCACCGCCGTTCGTTCGTTCGTCTTGTTGTTGTTGTTGTTGTTGTTGTTCTTCTTCTTCTTCTTCTTCTTCTTCTTCTTCTTCTTCTTCTTCCACGTTTCAGTCTTTTATTGTTGCCGCCATTTTATCAATGTCCGACACAGCCGCTACATCAATACAAAACGCCCTCCTCCCCCTCTTCAACCCCCCTCAACACTCACCTCATCCTCCCCCTCCCCCCCACCCAAACAAGCAACAAACCCAGTCTTTTGACGTTTACCTTTGATTTTTGCCTTATTGTTTATTTATAAGGACGGCCATTATCATGAATTATTTCTTAGTTTGCCTGCTTGATTCTGGCTGACTCATGTTCAGGAGAGTGGAGTGAAGAATAGATAGATAGATAGACAGACAGACAGACAGACAGACAGATAGATAGATAGATAGATAGACAGACAGACAGATAGATAGATAGATAGATATAGATAGATAAATTGAAAGATAGTTAGATGCACAGATGGATAGATAGATAAATAGATAGAAAGGTAGATAGATAGACAGTGACACTGAGAGACTGATCAATGGAAAGATAGTTGGACATATCTATCTATCTATCTAGCTATCTATCTATCTATCTATTTGTATACTTTAACTTGATTTAGTCATTTGACTGCGGCCATGCTAGAGCATCATCTTAAAGCAGAGTCGACTCGTGTTTATTTTAAAGTCTGGAACTTATGTTGTAAGCCTCGATTTTAGCTGGAACAAACAAACACCAGCTGTCAAACAGCGAAACGCATTCACGCCCGCGCTTCCATGCAGTTTCCGTGCCGCAGATTCAGTCACAAAGTATTGGTGGACCGAGGGTTATGGCAGAAGAAGACATTTGCTCAGGTTTCTGAATCGATGCATTTGTGAAACGAGCGTCCTAACCAAACATCACAGCCACGCCATGCATATGTACACACACACACACACACACACACACACACACACACACACACACACGTATATATTTAGTCAACAGGAGAGAACCAGAGATGCTCAATATAGAAAACACTTTGCAGCGCTCAAATGGTTTCAACCTACGATCCGAAATCTTTACCGAAAACGAAGTCTGTGGAGTAAAAAGTGGTTAGAAGAGGAATCCAGGTGGGCAGATTATCGCCATATTATCTCGCTTTATAAAGTGGTACATTTCATCCTGCGGGGGGAGGGGGTGATGGAGGGTAGGTTTCTTTACAGTTTCCATTTAATTTCACTGACAAGGCTTGGGTCACCCTGACACTTGTCCAAGACACCAATGAAGTTCAACCCAAAACTTCGGTTTTACGAAAAGAACTCTTTGACCATTCGGCCATATTGGTTTTCCTGTCTTTCCAACAAGAATACTTTGTGTTCAATTGTTGTCGTTGTTATTGTTATAGCTGTGTATCGCCATTACTAATGGTGCTGGTGTTGTCATCGTTGTTTTCGGTGTTGGCTCTTGTTGTTATGGTGACTGGTTGTTATGGTGACTGGTTGTTATGGTGACTGGATGTTACTGTCGTTGTTGTTTTTGCAGCTGTTGCTGTTGTTGTTGTTGTCGTTGTCATCCTCGTCGTTACTATTACTGTTGTTGCTGTTGTTGAATCTGTCATCAGTTTAGTATTGTTATTTCCGTGACAAACAATATGTTGATGTCATCACTGAAGCAGAAGTAGCAGCAGCAGCAGCAGCAGCAGCAGTAGTAGTAGTAGTAGTAGTAGTAGTGCTGTTAGCATTAGTTGCAGTTGTTGTTGTTGTTATCAGTGAGTGTTAAGCAAGACACGAAGACGACGGAGTGGTCAAGTTACTTCCCAAGCCTTAATTCCTTTCAAACAAGACTGTCCGTTTTGTCCAAGCTTCACACACCCACACCCACGCACACTCACTCACTCACACACACACACACACACACACACACACACACACACACACACACACACAACTCCTGTCTCCCTTTCACTCCCTTTTCTCTTTGTGTGTGTGCGTGCGTGCGCATATATATATATATATATATATATATATATATATGTATTTGTATACATATGTGTATTTGTGTGTGTGTGTGTGTGTATATATATATATATATATATGTGTGTGTGTGTGTATGTGAATGTGTATGTGTGTGTGTGTATATATGTATTATGTACATATATGAATATCTTCTTAAGATGACTGACATGAATTATTCAGTTGTTCAGACTTCAAGCAAAATGATACTACTGTCATCACAGTGATGGTAGCAGTAGCAGTGGTAGTAGCAGCAGCACAGTAGTAGTAGTAGTAGTAGTAGTAGTAGTAGTAGTAGTAGTAGTAGTTAAAGCACTAATAGTGATGATGATGATGTTGGTGTTGACAGTGGACATCCTGTGCCGTAACTGTCATTGATGTTGTCGTCGGGTTGGTTAATCGCTTCACTATCGATACCCTTTTGATGAACTGCTAGTTTACAAGGTAATAAAAAGCGAAGATCGGTTGTCAAGTGGCGAGACTCAACCACAAAATCCTTCTCTCTCCCTCCCTCTCTCTCTCACACACACACATTTATATATATTCAAGGGCTTCCGTACGGTCTCCTCCTGCCAAATTCATTCACAAGGCATTGGCCAGTTCGGATTAGATTTGGAGAATCCACGTCAGTTTCTTTTGCTTTTTCTCAATAAAACCGAGAATTTCTTAGTTTTTGTACAAATTTTGTTGGTACATAACCTAATGTACCTAGGATGATAGGTACAAATGAGAACTGTCTATCTATCTATCTATCTATCTATCTATCTATCTATCTATCTATCTATCTATCTATCTATCTATCTGTTTTTCTGTCTGCCTGCCTGCCTGCCTGCATGCCTGTCTGTCTGTCTATCTATCTATTGACCACTTCTAAGTTTTATAATCTGTGTTGAATATGGTTCACTGATGAGACCTAAAAGAAACCGAAACATGCATATTGCTTTCACCAGTAAGCATTAAACGCAAGATTTACTCTTAGCTGCATTGTCATTCTCAAATATTCTTGGTTCCTTTTAGCGATGCAAGTTATTACGTGGGAGATAATCTTTTCTTCAAAATATTTGAATTTTAAAAACAAGGAATTACAAAGGAAAAAAAGGTGCCTGGAATTCACATATTATTGAAATTGTCTCTCCTTGTTTGTAGCTCATAAAATTTTAAACACGCTTAGAAGAAGTTTTTCATTACTAATGACATAGATAATCTCAGTTTAATCGCGGTTTGACACTTCAGTATATTACACATGTGTGCTACATGTTACATGTGTCTTGTTAAGTGTGGTGTGTCCTGCAGCTGTAGTTTCAGAAACGAATCAATATCTTCTCGAAACTTTTAATTAAGACTCTCTTTCAAATGTTCATTTATTACCCGCTTTCTCCCCCCCTCTCCACACATTATTATTTTCGTGGCTACTTCTCTGGTCAGGGATAGCAGCAGCAGCAGCAGCAGTACAGCAGTAGCGTGTGGTCAGTCAACCTCATTCACTGCAAGCTGCTACAAATGGCTACCCGCTGGCCGAAGCTTGTCTCTTATCAAACATGGTGTCATAATTGTCACAGACATTTGTGGTTCCATATCACATTGAAATATGTCGTTCGAATGCTGTTATTTACGTCATGTTCTCACCTCTGGGAATAACATTACAATCAACGACCTACCTATTGTGTTCAACAAGTGGTGTCCTCTAGCGTCGTAAATTGTTTCATTGTGAAATAATTAAACGCCGAATAGAGTTGTTCTCATACTTTGTTTCATGAAGCTAACAGAAGGATCGTTCCGACGTTTTCCAGTAATTACAGAAGCCATTATTGGGTTCAGAACTACAAGAAAATGTGCTTTATAATTTCGCTTTCTCCCTCCAGTTAATAAGATTTCGTTTACATTTTCTGGTGCTGTCATCCTGGGGTTCCTTGCTTTGACGATGTCGCCAATACCATCGTGGATTGTTATTTGCAATAACTCTCGGCCATGGCGGATTAAAGTTTGAGATAAATACGCTTACGACCTTCAGTTAAAGATCTCTTCAATGAAAGTGATTAGAAGATTAACCAGATTATTTGACAAATCTAAAGGTAATGGCATTGTTGTGACAAATGACGTTGGATTGGCACATGCGGCACACCGCCGCCTTGCTGTAGTTGTCCTTGCTTTGAGTTCAAATCTCGTCTAGATCAGCCTTGCATTTCATTCCCTTGAGTTCGATAAAATAAAGTACCAGTCAAGTGCTGTACTCAGTCAAGTTCTGGCGTCAAAACTAATCGATGGCATTGAGTGTGTGCGCGCGTGTCTGTGTGTGTGTGTTGGGATGGTGGAGGTTGATGCAGGGGTTGCTCTAAATGGTACACTTAATATACTGGAAATAGCACCGAAATTTTACTGAAATTATTTACTCTGCCGTCTGTCTCTCTTTTTCTTTCTTTCTTTCTTTCTTTCTTTCTTTCTTTCTTTCTTTCTTTCTTTCTTTCTTTCTTTCTTTCTTTCTTTCTCTATGTATATACATACATACATACATACGTATATATATATATATATATATATATATATATATATATATATATATATATATATATATATATTTATATATATGGGTAGGTGACTGGGTAGGAGACAAGGGACGGGTCCAGTCAGTACCCGACCCCCGCCCTGCGATGGAGCTGCAGGGATATGGAGCTCACTGTAACCTCGTGGGCATCGGTACCATTTTCCTCTTTCTCCGTTCTTCCATTCTCCGAACTTTCCATCTTTCCGACGAAGGGCTACGCCCGAAACGTCATACACTCTCTCTTTCCTTTCCTGAGCGTCCAATAATACTATCCATATCACGTCCTCACTTTGTTGTTTTTTTGTTTTTTTGTTATTGTGTTTTTGAACTATATATATATATATATATATGTACACACATATGCATATACATCAGTCTCCCCTCGCACCAAATTGCTGGCTTTCCTTGTCTTATTCAGAATCCGTTCGTGGGGCGAGGTACTGGTAGAACTGTCATGCATTATTCCTCCGGGGTCTGTACGTTCGAAGTTCAAAAGCTCGTCGAGGTCATTGTCTTTAAACATTGCTCTTCATCCCTTCGCGATCGATAAAATATGCATCAGTTACGCACAAGAATCGATGATTTCGACGATTCTGTTCTTAGAAATTACGTGTCTCGTGCCTAAATTGGAAACTGTTATTGTTGGAGACGACATTTTCTGAAAGAAAGAGACTCCCACAACAGGACAAGCATCTGTTGTTAGCAAGTAAATATATGCGTGTGAGAACATTAATGTGTGTGTGTGTGTGTGTGTGTGCGCGTTTGTAAGTACATATATCAACTGTAATCATGCAAATAAACCGTCGCCCTTTCCCCGGTACTGTACGTGTGTATCTATCTATCAATCTATCAATCTATCTATCTATCTATCTATCTATCTATCTATCTATCTATCTGTCTGTCTGTCTGTCTGTCTGTCTGTCTGTCTGTCTGTCTGTCTGTCTGTCTGTCAGTCTGAATTCTATTACAGCTGAACAACGGGGTAAGCTATTCTAGTTGGTTCTCTCTGAGAAAGAACAAACTCTACTCGCACCCCTTATCCAAAGATCTTGACATAAAGTGAAATATCTCACCCCTTCCTTCCCAGCCTCTTCCTTCGTGACAATCCGTTTCTATTGTCTCACTTCTTAACCGATTCTCTTTCTATTTTATTCTACGAATGTCTTAGAGCGCAAGACACTCTATGTTTTTAAAATATATTTCTGTGGCATAAATTTTTCTTCCTTATCATGGAATCATCACTTTACTCCACATATTCTTTCAAATTCCATGGAAAAATAGTTCTTGAATTCAACTGGCTACATCAGCCTTGAGTAGGGTTGATGCTATTGGGTGGTGTGTATGCTTGTGTGTAATAATAATAATAATAATAATAAACGACAATTTTAATGTTGATCTCAAATCTTGGCGCAAGGCTAGCAACTTCGGGGGAAGGTGTAAGCGAATTACATCGACCCCAGTACACAACTGGTACTTATTTTATCGACCCCGAAATTATGAAAGGCAAAGTCGACCTCGGCTGAATTTGAACTCAGAACATGGAGACAGATGAAATGTCACTGAGCCTTTCGCTCGGCGTTCTAAACGATTTTGTCAGCTCGCCGCAAGGGCAATAGTAATATTGATGGAGATGATAACGATGCTAATAATAAATGACAACGACGACGACGACGACGACGACGATGATGATGATGATGATGATGATGATGATAACATTCATCATCCTTATTTTCACTCAGGTTTCTTTCTGTTTTTTGGGGGGTTTTTTTTTTTAGAAATCCTTTTTAATTTTATATTCGAAGATAATGGTGGTGATGACAACGACGACGACCGTGGTGATGACGGTGAGGAAGACGACGACGATGATAATGGAGCCGACAATGTTCCTGTTAAAGACGCTCCTCTAACAGAGCCAACGAGACAGGTTGGCATGAAGTGGCCATTAAAATGTCGGCGGCGACAGCAGAGACATTAAACAAAATGGCGCTAACAAGCGATCGAAAAACGTTCTTTGTTGGCGGAAGAGCAGTCTCCAGCAAGTTGGTGGATGTTATGAAATTATAACGATTGAGGAATGATGATGATGATAGTGATGATGGCAATGATGATGATGATGATGTGGTTTTGATGTTGCTGTTGTTACTGTTGTACTGATATAGTTATTGGTGTTGTTACCTCTGTTACTATTCTGAAACAGTTATTGTTGTTGCTGCTGCTGCTGCCGCTGCTGTTGTTGTTGTTACTGTTGTTACCGTTATCTAGTTCCATCCCGTCCCTGATTCAGTAGATTTATGATGAAAGAGCATTCCGCCCGTGACCATCACGTCCCTTTATTTATCTACAACTTCACTGTCCATGTGTCTTCCTTTTATGAAGATTTCTTTTGAAAATTTGGCTGCTATTTCCAGCAGTTCGAGCAACTGTGTAGACGTTCTTCCTCTTTAATCCATTAATATCATAATTGTTGCTGTTTAACCCCACGTTAAGTCTAATCAAACAGACCTCTTATCAAAACAAATTCCAAGCGTGACCATCCCGTCTTCTATATTTGTCAGATGTGCTCTAAGGGTCACAGTGTGTGGGACCTTCATTTTTAGCTTTGTAGGAAATGATTTCAAAGAGACCTGGCTGTTATTTCAAGCAGATACAATGAATACGCAGACGTCCATCATTCGATCGTTGGTATAGCATCTATCTGTCTGTCTGTCTATCTATCTATCTGTCTATCTGTCTATCTGTTTGTCTGTCTATCTGTTTGCCTGTCTGTCTGTCTGTCTGTCTGTCTGTCTGTCTGTCTGTCTGTCTGTCTGTCTGTCTGTCTGTCTATCTATCTATCTATCTGTCTATCTGTTTTCATTTTCACCTAATTATCTATCAAATTATCTGACATCGACGCGCGCGGGTACACACGCACACACAGAATCACATACACATACATACAGTTATATATTCCCTTTTCCACCACCCTCATCCGCAAAAAAGCAAACAAACAAAAAGAAAAAGAAGACAATTTTCACAAAACGAAACAAAAACAAACTTTCGCGTAATTTGGTAACGTGAGGAATCAGGTGTCTTTGAACAAATGTAATGAGACCATGGCAAGAATATTTTTATGCTGAAGTGGAATCGAATTTTGGCTTATAACAGACAAATCGTAAGTTGTTTCTGAAACGGTGTCATAATTTCTACCAATTGTTCTTTTTATTTTGCAGGTGTTTGTATATATGCATGCATATACACACACATATATACACATATATACACACACACATATATACATATACACATATATATACATATATATTAAGTATTATATATATATATATATATATATATATATATATGTGTATAGGCACACACATACATATGATATATGCAATAAATATATACTTACATACACATACACACATATACCGACATATACTTCTATACACTTGAATATACTTTAAGTGGGGAAGATTGAAGTACGTGAGACGCGACCAGAGCATAACAAGAATCTTACTGAAGAGGAGCAACTATGAGCCTCACAACACACATCTGGCTTTTAGAATAGAGGCTGGCAGTGATCGGGTGGAGCTGAAAAGAGGTAGAAATAGTGGTGATATGGAGTCATATATATTTATATATTGCGGACTCTCCTGTCGTAAGCGACTGATGGAGCTTCCGCTATCTGCTGTCTTTCCTTTGATCTTGAGCTGAGCATTGACGAGTTCAGTGGTTCTCAGCCAATTACCAATGGACCCCTTTGAATACTATTTCATTCAGGTGGACTTCCATAGCCATTCAGTGTTTAAAAACTAGTTTCATAGAGACTTCTTTCAAAATTCCTATTTCGTTTATTCCATATCCCCTTGTGGAGGCTGGATTACGTAAAACATCAGAGAACGAAACCGACCTGTTTCTTGGAATAAAAACAACTAAAGCAAAACGTTTTCATTGACCCACAAAATGACCCGATTTACTACTTTGCTTGTGTAGACCCCTAAAAATCTTATATGAACCCCAAGGGATCATACGGACTCCGGTTGAGAACCACTGGATTAGTATGTGAGAGACGTTTTATAACGCTGGCTGGTGAAACTGAGTCGGTTTATGCTTTCAACTGTGTGAAGCGAGTCCTACCTTGCTGCATGTTACGGATCCAGAAAAGCCACAAGCGAAATCATTTGAGGCGGATCCTTGTTGGTATCCCTGCTTAAAAGTGGATCACGATGTCTCTGTCCACTCATTTCAAACTTTACACACGTACACTCATACGATCGATCGATCGATCTTATAGAAATAGCAACTAAGATAAAATAACACCACCACCACCAACAACAACAACAACAACGACAACAACTACACCAAAAACAGCAGCAGCAGCAGTAGCAACAACAAAAACAAAACAATGGCGACGATGACAACAACAATAATAACAGTAAAGCATCCTAAAAAGCAACAAGCCACCCCCTAAAATATATCACACCCCAGTTTTCTCTCTTTCACTCAGCCCCCCACTCCCGTCATACACCTCTCCTTTCTTCCCTCTTATCAATATACTTCACTTACGCACCATGCTGTGAATATGAAGTGGTTTCGAGAAACAATCGGGAACGTTCTATCGTCAAAGATGGAGTCACTCGGCAACAAAAATGGCGACATTCCCGCCGCTCTGTTTTCACTGATCATTTCTCCCTCTTTATAATCCCTCCTTATATTAGACGGCCGATAGCATGGAGTCTATTAGTAATAGATGAGCCATGGTACTACATGCATGGACTTGTACCTAGAGACGTTCGCTTTTGTAACCACCATTGAATTGTGTAGAAATTCGTTGAATGTGTGTGTATATATATATATATATATATATATATATATATATATATATATATATATATATACACTCACTGTTTGCACACGTATAAGCAGGCCAGGCTTGTTACACATCACATGCAGTCATCTCATTGGTTGTTCTACAGAGCATGTCCCAAAATAACCATTCGAAACATATGTATGTATGCGTGCATCTACGTATGTCTCTAAGTATTATGCAAATATATGTGTATGAGTGATTGTGCATGTGTGTATATATATATATATATATATATATATATATATATATATATATATATATATTTATATACATATATATAGATTTGTTAATAGTTGTGTGGTGTATATTTGTGTGTGTATGTTTGTATGTACGTATATATATATATATATATATATATATACACACATGTATCAATGTTATAAATTTGTTCACAGCAATAGAAATATCTAATGTCGAATAGAAAGTACTCAATACACGAGTATGTATGTATGTATGTATGTACGTCTGTATCTATCTATCTATCTATGTATCTGTAAATATGTATATTTACATACACAAACGTTTATGTATGTATGTGTGTGTGTGTGCGTGTGCGTTTGTATATACACATGTACATACATAGATATATACATATATACATGGTTATGAGCGCATGTATATGTGCATATGTAATCTTTCTATGTATATATGTAAGTATGAATATATGCATACACAATCTTGTCTTGTGTTAAAACCTTGACACAAATATTGGCCTCCAGCAGCACCGCCACCGCCGTTGCCGCAACAACCACCAATTTCAAAACCTTAAAACAATACCAAAGGGGTGAGGGTAGAAAAAACTGAACTCCCCCATCTTCTGACTATAGATTAGTTGAAAGAATGTTCTGTCTTACTGATATGATCGTCTGCGAAGAGAAGAGGCAGTTCCCACATTGCATCACGATTGTGATGATAATGATGACGACGATGACGACGATGACGATGACGACGATGACGATGACGACGATGACGATGTCAAAAAGGAGGGCGATGGTGTTCTTGATATAACTCGTGTGTCCCCCTTCTCAAGTTTCCCCATTCATTGTATTTTAACGAATCTTCTCGCACCGTTTGTATCTAATATAGAAATCTGCCTCCCCTCCCCCTCCTCTCCTCCTCCTCTCCTCCTCCTCCTCTCCTCCTCCTCTCCTCCTCCTCCTCTCCTCCTCCTCCTCTCCTCCTCCTCCTCCTCTCCTCCTCCTCCTCCTCCTCCTCCTCCTCCTCTCCTCCTCCTCCTCCTCCTCTCCTCCTCTCCTCCTCTCCTCCTCCTCCTCTCCTCCTCCTCCTCCTCCTCTCCTCCTCTCCTCCTCTCCTCCTCCTCCTCTCCTCCTCCTCCATCCTCCTCCTGCTGCTCCTCTTCTTCTTCTTCTTCTTCTTCTTCTTCTTCTTCTTCGCCCTCCATCCTCCTCCTGCTGCTCCTCCTCCTCTTCTTCATCACTGCATTTCATCAGTCTTTGTGTTCTGAGTTCAAATTTCGCTGTGGTCGACTTTGCCTTTCATCCTGTCGAGGTCAATAAGACAAATACCAGTTGAATACTGGCGTCCATATCATCGACTTACCCCATCACCAAATAATGCTGGCCTTGTGTCACAATTCGAAACCATAATAGTAATAATAATAATAATAATAATAATTATTATTATTATCATTATTATTGTTATTATTATTATTGTTTATCATTATTATTGTTATTATTATTATTATTGAAGATGTCCGGGACTTTATACTGTCTGTCAAGTCACAACAAGGACCTCAGACAGACAGTACTTTGCGCATTATTATTATTATTATTGTTGTTGTTGTTGTTGTTATTATTTACGCTGTTGATGCTTCGATTCATAATTTGAATTCAGAACGTTAAAAGACGGACGAAATGCTGTTAAAAATTTTGTCCGGCTTGCTAACGATTCTTCCAGCTCATCGCCTTCAGTAATGGTTTCAAATTTTTTCACAAGGCCAGCATGTTCAGGAGAGTACCACTGCTTGACTGGTACTTATTTCATCGACCCCGAAAGAATGAAAAGCAGTGTCGACCGCGGAGGAATTCGAACTCAGAAAGTAAAGGACGAAATGCTGTTAAGCATTATGCCTGGCACGGCAACGATTCTACCAGTTCGCCACCTTAATAATCCTTTCCACCATAAACACAAGGCCTGAAATTTAGCGGGTTGGGTTAAATCGATTACATCGACCCGCAGTACTCCACTGGTACTTAATTTATCGACCCCGAAAGGATGAAAGGCAAATTCGACCTCGGCGGAATTTGAACCCAGGACGTGCAAACAGATGAAATGCCGCTAAGCATTTCGCCCGGCGTGCTAACGATTCTGCCAGCACGCAGCCTTAATAGTATTAATAATAATAATAATAATAATAACAACAACAACAACAACAATAATAATAATATTGACACTAAGCGTTTTCTCCTGATAATAGGATGCATTCAAAATATCGACACTTCAAAAAAAAAAAAAAAAGTGGCTGCCGAAATAGTCTCTGTCAAATTTGGTCGTATTAGTCAGTAACTCAAGAACGATACGACAAGGACGACGACAACAACAACAACAACGACGACGACAACAACGACGAAGACAACAATAACAACAACAACAATAGCAATAACAATTGCAATGAGAACAAAAACTACGTGAACAAGAAGTTAACAAAGTCTACAAAAACTTCAAGGTTGTCAAGCTGGACATCAAGATTTGCCAAGATGGTCGACAAGTTTCTCCTCCATTTTAATGAAGATTCAAAAAAATTAATTTAAATCTAAAAAGAATTAAAATGAAAAGGAAAATTTCATTGAACGATACACATATACATATATATATATATATATATATATATATATATATATATATATATATATATATATATATATATGCATATATATGTGTATATGTATGTGTATATGTGTTGTGTATGTGTGTGTATGTGTATTAAACATTCCATTAGTTTTTTTTGTAGAATATGAAGACAATCCGTCGTAAATTAATTTATGGAATAAAATTTTATTTTCATGTTGACATGACAGAGAAAGAGTAGTTTGAACTCAACACAATTAAGTTATAATATTGATACTGTTGTGTAGTAGTGGCGATGGTGTGCAGGGGTAGATAATTGGTGCTGAATACCCTCTTAAATCTTGAATTTTTTTTTTTTAAATGCTTCTTCTCCGAAAAGAAAAAGCAAGAGAGAATAACAATGGAAGACATTCATAAATGGTTGTGATGAGAGAATCATAGTTTTATTTGTTTATATATATATATATATATATATATATATATATATATATATATAAATGCATGTATATATATAATCTTTTCTCCGAATTTTATTATGCCTCTTAAACATTTGGTAATAACAAACAAAAACAATAAGGAAAACAAATAAAAAACAATCAAAGTAATAATAATAATAATAATAATAATAATAATAATAATAGATTCAAATTGTGGCACGGAGCCAGCAGTTTTTGAGGGGAAGTGTAAGTCGGTTACATTGACCCAAGTATTTGACTGATATTTATTTCATCGATCCTCAAATGGATAAGAGGCGAAATCAACCTCGGTGGAATTTGAACTCTGAACGTAATAACGGACGAAATGCCGCTAACCATTTCGCCCGTCATGCTAACGATTCTGCCAGCCTTAATAATAATAATAATAATAATAATAATAATAATAGTAATAATAATGATAATAATAATGATAATAATAATGATAATGATAAAAATGATAATGATAATAATGATAATAATAATAATAATGATAATAATAATAATAATAATGATGATAATAATAATAATAATGATATTAATAATAATAATAATAATGATATTAATAATAATAATAATAATATTAATAATAATAATAATAATATTAATAATAATAATAATAATAATAATGATATTAATAATGATAATAAAAATAATAATAATAATAATAATAATAATTAGAATAATAATAATAATTAGAATAATAATAATAATAATGATATTAATAATAATATTAATAATAATAATAATAATATAATAATAATAATTATAATAATAATATTAATAATAATGATAATAATAATATTAATAATAATAATAATAATAATAATAATAGTGATATTAATAATAATAATAATAATATTATTATTATTAATAATAATAATAATAATAATATTAATAATAATAATAATAATATTAATAATAATAATAATAATAATAATAATATTAATGATAATGATGATATTAATAATAATAATGATAATAATAATAATATTAATAATATTAATAATAATAATAATAATAATTATAATATTAATAATAATGATAATAATTCACGTAAGAATGAGAAAAAAGCTGACCTCGCTAGGATTTGAGTTGAATCGTATAAAAAGGACCGTGACGCGGTTTCGTTTTGGTCTGCCACATACATACACACACGCACAGACACATAATTACACTATACATAGACAATGAAAAAGAAAACAAAAGCCCGAACAATGACTTAACAAAACCCATACGCACACACACACACACACACACTCACACATATTATGTTAGAACGTCAACAACATTTCGTGGGTGTGCGGCGCAACGTTATCAACAGATCTAGCGTCATTGCATCAGCAGACACCCGGTATTATGTAGGATCAGCTTCTAATTCCTTTAAATACCGTTCCAACATACATACTCACAGCTTCTGGTATAAAAACTTATGTAATTCAATTATATTAGCTAAGAACGTATTTAATCTAAAATCTTCGAACTACACTGGGACACATCACAGAGAGTTTTTACACTGGAAACAAGAAAGACTGCAGATTTTGCTCATGTTTTATTCGGTAACAAATTATTTTAAAACTTATAACAGAAATGTTTTTCTCATGCAAAGTTTTAAAGTCGTTTAAATTTTATAAATATCAGGTAAAATAATAAATAATCCATTCTATCGGTTGACTCTAACTTTATTACATATAACCATATTGAAACTTCAAATAACGCTGGTTTAAAGCTCCTCCTCCTCCTCTTCCCTTCCTCCTTTTTCTTTTCTCCTGCTCTCCTCTTCTATTCTCTCCTCATCTCTTCTTTTAATATTTCCCTCATTTGATACCCCTGTGGCAACTGAAAAAGTTATCCTGATCATCATCATCATCATCATCATCTTCATCGTCGTCGTCGTCGTCGTCGTTGTTATTGCTGTTATTATTATTATTATTATTATTATTATTATTTAAATGCCCACTGTTTTTTGTCTTTGGATTTCTTCAGTCCTCGTAGTCAATAAAGAAATTATTATTATTCTTATTATTAATCGTGAATGTCTTGGGCCCGCGTGGCCAGTAAAGAGATCATCTTCATCATCATCATCACCATCATCATCGTCGTCGTTGTCGTCGTCGTCATCGTCATCGTCATCATCATCACCGCCGTCGTTGTTGTCGTCGTCATTATTATTATCATTATTATTATTATTATTATCATTATCATCATCATCATGATTATTATTATTGATAGTAGTAGTAGTAGTAGTTGTCATAGTAGTAGGCGTAACGGTATCGCCTCGTCTATGGTGGCTTTAGTTCGACTTTTTTTTTCTTTTATTAGTTGATCGCATGCTTTTCTTGAGACGCTGTTAGTCTTCTTAACCGTTACACGATGGCAGAGCATAAGGGCTGAATGTCGGGAATGGCGGAGACATCATACTGCCGAAACCTGAAGAGAATAAGACAAAAGAATTCGTTAAATATTTATTGATTAGAAGAAATGATACACAAAAAAATGAAGGTCGTACGATCTTTTGTTTGTCATAGAGAGAGAGAGAGAGGGGCAGAGAGAGAGGGACAGAGAGAGAGGGAGAAAAAGAGAGACAAAGAAACAATGACAGAGAGAGAGAGGGATAGAGAAAAAGAGAGAGAGAGACAGAGAATGAGAGACAAGGATAAAGAGTAAAAGAAAGAGAGAGAGAGAGAGAGAGAGAGAGAGAGATGGATAAAGAGAAAGAGAGAAAGAGAATGAGAGAATGGGCGAAAGAGTTATGGAAAATAAAATATGAAATCATAAAAAAGGTTAATGACGCACAAATCTACGTGGCAGACGATACAACGATGAAACTATTTCTAATGTTATCATTGACATGTCTAAGGTAAGCAAATGGCGCAGTTGAGGTCGTTGAAGAAGCTGAAATATGAATAGCAACATCGAAAAAATACCTGAGGAATGAGAACCTAGGTTCGAAATTTCCCCAAGACACCTGAAGAAGGCTGGAGGGTATATCAGCCGAAACGTTGCGTTAACAACAAACAAGATGAGGACGAATATCCGTCGAATGGAAATAATAGTTTTCCTGTTTCAATAAATCAAAACATTTTACTCGAACTTTGGTATTCGAGAGTAGAATTCCCAGTTTGGCACGCACGTGCCTGTGTTAATATCTATCTATATTGAGGGAAAGAGAAAGAGAGAGAGTGTGAGAGAGAGGACATGTATGTGTGTTTTGTTACTGTTTACGTGTTCACCTGTTCACTTACCTTGCAGACTGCTGCGCACAGGCGCCGTGCACATTCCGAGTGGACTGTTGCTCAGTCGCGACACAGGTGCGAATGCACTCTTCTCTTTCACAACACTGACCATGTTGACGGGCGAAAACGTGAAAGACCCACCACTCGCTGCACTATATACATTGTTCATATCAGTACTGTTGTTATTATTGTTGTTACTGCTGTGACTGCTACTGTGAGGACTGCTACTGCTGTTGTTGTTGTAGTTGTTGCTGTTGCTGCTGTTGTTGTGATGGAGATGACTGTTGTTGATGAGGCTGTTGACGGCGAGGCTGTTTGTGTGTCCGAGGTAGGGCGACGATTGTGATAAAGCGTCGCTGGCGATCGAACCGAAGCCCATGGATGACAACTGACAGGAACTACTGGAAATCACTGATGGTGGGCGTGATGGTGGTGGTGGTGGCGGCAGTGGTGGAAGTGGTGGGTGTGGTGGCGGTGAGAACGGTGGCGGGAGCAGACCTTTTGTTGAAGCAGACAGAAGATAAGAAGACATTAATGACAAAAAGCAAATTTAATGTTTACCGGTGCAAACCGGTGTGTTGATTCGCATCCTTTTACGTAAAAAAAAAGAAAAAGAAGAAGAAAGAAACTTAAATTAACCACTTGATGTTCCGAGATAATTACGTGCGAACAAGAAGGGAGAGTTGCTGTGGTGGACTTAGCTGTCGATGACGAAATATGAACGTTTAGCTGTTTTGTCGAACGACCTGCACGAATGGTTTGTTTCTAGAGATCAAAAGTCTATGCTGTGCTGTACGTGATCTTCCTCGATGTTACCTGCACAGGTGTACAGTGTGTCACGTATCAGGAGTCGAAGTAATTGCAGAGTCACGTGAGATAGAATGTCTTGCTCAAGAGCACTAGGAACCATACGGTATGGAAATTGAAACCACGATCGCGTGGTCGTGAATGCAGCATCCTAGCCACTAGGCTATGTATCCTCACAATGTATTGATTAAAAAAGAAAAAAGAAAAAGGAAGACCCTTAAGAATGAAAATAAACCTCAAGATGAGGCTTAGAAGCCTGCAGAACGGGAGAAGAAACCAAGATTGAGAAGAGTCCATCTTCGCTGCGTAAACATCCACTTGACGGATGGCTCAACGGGGACTGAAAAAGGGAAGTTTGCACCGGTCTTTAGTCCTACCCAGGTGTGTTCTGACTGATGTGTCAGTAGATTAAGTGAGTTTCAATTATTAGACTGCTGCCATGCTGGGGCACCGCCTCGAAGAATCCTTAGTCGAATGAATCGACCTCATTACTTATTTTTTAAAGCCCCGGTACTTATTCTATTGATATATTTTGCTGAACCGCTAAGTTACGGGGACGTAAATACACTAACACCGGTTGTCAAGCGGTGGTGGGGGACAATCACAAATACAAAGACACACACGCACATACAAACATACACACACAAACACACACACCACACACACACACACACACACATATGAGACGGTTTTCTTTCAGTTTCCTTCTACCAAATCCACTCACAAAGCTTTGGTTGACCCCAGGCTATAGTAGAAGACACTTGCCCAAGGTGTCACTCAGCGGCACTGAACCCGAACCATGTGCTTAGGAAGAAAGCTTCTTACCACACAGCCACGACTGCGCCTGCTCCTTTCATGAATTCTTAAATTGCTTAAATTATTTCGTTTTTCATAATTTGATATTAGTTCTGGATTGTATAATGTCCTCTCTTTGCTTCTCAAAAACCTTCTTTCGTCCATCTTTACGCGTTCTTCCAATATGCCGCACTCCATATTTCAACGTTTTCTTCTATATATAATTCCTTGTGGCCAAAAAGGAAATTGTTGTTCTTCTTCCCCTCCTCTTCCACTTCCCCCTCCCCTCTCCTTCCTCCACTTCCTCTTCCTCTTCTTCCTCTTCCTCCTCCTCTTCCTCTTCCTCCGCCCCTCCCCCTCTTCCCCTCCTTCTTCTTCTTCTCCCTATTCTTCTTCTTCTTCTCCCTATTCTTCTTCTTCTTCTCCCTATTCTTCTTCTTCTTCTTCTTCTTCTTCTTCTTCTTCTTCTTCTTCTTCTTCTTCTTCTTCTTACATCGGAGCATAAGGATGTCTCTCGAGACAGCTGTGAGAAAATTGGATTATTACGAAATTTTACCGGAGGAAGGAAAAAATGTTCCCCCTCTTGGATTATTTTGCAAACAGATGACTTCGAAAGGTTTGGACTTCCCTTCCAAAAGCTTGGATAAACAAAATATTCTTTAGTTTTATTATTTTTTGTTATTTTTAAGATATTATATTATTTTCCTCGAAAAATATTCTTTACAATCCATTCAATAAGGCGTCTTCTACAAGGAGGGAGAGTAAGAGATGTTTTGAAGAAAGCCAAATGGACTGGAGACGCCTCTTCTGAAAAAACAGGTGATGGAATGTTTTTTTGAATGCATAAAAAAGGAAATTTAAGGAAATAATAAACAGAATTTTAAAAATGAAGGAAGATTTAACAGAAAAATGAGATTTACAAAGAGACGACCAGGTAAACACAGAAGGAGCGGCCCTCATTTGACAGGTGGAACCACAGAACTGTGCAAACCATAAACCAGCAGCAGCAGCAGCAGCAGCAGCACCTCCACAACCACCAACACGACCATCAAAACCACTACAACCACCACTACCACCACAACCACACACACATACATATATGCAGATGCGCATATATATATACGTATGCATACATACGCACATAAAAAAATACATACATAAAACGTGTGCATTTGTATGTATGTTTGTGTATGCATGCGCGTGTTATGCCCTTGTGTGTATGCACGTGTATGTATGTATACATATATACACACATAGATGTATATAGGTGCAGGCACATATGCACGCACGCACGCATACACACGCGCACGCGCACGCAAACCAGAGATAGAATTAAGAAGCAAGAGCTAAAATGTCGGAAAGTGGTAAATGGCGGTGAAAGCTGTGAAAAATCACTTAATGTAGTATGGTACGGGAGGTGGCAGTGGTGTAGTGAGGTGGTGTTCACGTTGGAGGGGAGTAATAGTGGCGATGGGGCCGGGTGAAGTTGGGGCTTTACTGGTTGTACTGGTAGTTGTTGTGGTAGGGGATGTAGTTGTAGTGGAGGCGGTAGTGGTAATGGTGCGGTTGTTGTTGTGGTGATCGTAGATGTTGTTGCTGTTGTTATTATGGTAGTAGTAATTCTCTATATGTTGTTGTTGTAGTGGTGGTGGTGCAGCTCGTCGTTGATGCTGTTGTTGTAGTAGTTGTGTGGTGGTGGGGGTTGTGGCAGTGGTTGTAGTAGTAGTGGTGGTGGTGTGAGTAGTAGTAGTAACGGTAGTAGTAGTTGTGGGTGGTAAGAGTAGTAGTTGTGTTGGTGGTAGTAAGAGTAGTAGCCGTAGTTGCTGATGTCTATGTTGATGATGATGCTGGTTGATTAAGCGAAGGTTGAATATTTTGGTCATAGAGTGAAAACTATAGAAATAACAACCACTGCAAATACTACAACACTAACACTGAGATTGCTTCCACCACCACCACCACCCGCATCATCAGCAGTAGTATCACCACCACCATTACTACCACCTCCACGAGCAACACTACTACCACCAACACCACTTAGCCCCTATTAGTATCGCACCTAACGTCACCGATAAACGGCAACTGCCCCCACTTCTACCACTATCACTACCATCGCCACCGCCATCACTACCACCACCACAACCACCACCACCACCACCACCGCCACCACCGTAACCAACGAAGTCCACCATTAATAAAGCAAAGCCAACGTGTGGGGTGTCTTTGCGCTGTCATAGTGAAATGGCCGTCAAACCATTCTCTGCCCTCTTAAAACGTGGAAAATAGAGTTAAACATTGAATAGTATTAAAAAAATATAAAACAAAAAAGAATAAACAAGCAATATGTCATGCAAAAATTTTAAAAAACAAACTCAAATAAATAATTAATTAACGGGATGGTTACGGCTAGAACGGCGATCGAAGGAGTTAAAATGGCCGCCGACAAAACAAACCAGAGATCAATACGGATAATATAAACGGAAAGTGTGAAGTATGAAGCGGGGAAAAATAAAACAAGAAATTTAAGGGTGACAACACGAATTGGACAAGAAAAGTGTTGCACGGATAGGGTCACTGTGGAATAAAGCTCGCACACATACGAAATACAAGAACCAATGAGGGAGCTTTTACAATCAGGGTTAACGTATCCTTCACACTTCTGTGAACGAAATTTCGTCCGCGTTTGATTTTGAACGACCGCTTGATGTAAGGAAAAAGAAAGAAACGAAAAACAAAAATAAAACAGAACGAAAAAATCAACAACGATAGCAAAAAAAAAAAAAAGACAATCTCATAAGAAACAAAAATAGTTGAAATCTTAAGATCGACCAAAACAATAATCTCTACTTTTCAAAAGAAAATATAAATGCTGGTTGATAGATATTTTCCTCGTCACCCTTGATCCAACGGAACAGGCAGAGCGTGACAGCTGGTGGTGTCAGTGGTACGGTTGTGGTAGAGATAGTATAATGGTGGTGATAGTGATGACACAGAGGAAAGAGATCGGCAATGGCCTACTCGAAAGGACAACAACACAAGTTACACCATCAAATGGAAGAGTAAAGAACAAACCAGTTCATGTTTAATATAACAGGACAGAGAAGGCGAACATATGCCAAAGAAAACCCATAAAACTATCTCGATCGCAATTTTTCGGGCAATGCCGACATTTCTGCTAGTACTTGTTAAAATTCTGGAAGCCACGAGATTAGCCGAAGCGTTAATGTTAAACCTTTGTCCCCAATAAAGTTACCTCTTATATGCACACCCTAAGATATATTTTCATAAGCTGTCCCCCCACTTGTGCAATTGTGAGATTAAGCTCTTCAGTGTGTGATCATGACACCAGAGAATATGCACTAGGTGGATGTGCGTGCACGTGTGTGTGATTATGTTGTGTGCGTGTGTGTATGTGGATGTGTGATTGTGTTGTGTGTGTGTGTGCGTGTGAGTATGTGTGTGATTGTGTTATGTGTGTGTGCGTGTTTCGAGATATTTCATTACAATTATATAGCGTTCCATATTTAAGTATAGTTCCGAGTTAGTCCGCTAATTTTTAACACATCGAGCGACATGTCAGCTTTGCATAAAATAAATGCTCTTACAACATAAGGGCTGCATTTTTCTATACACAGGTAAGGTGTGTATGTATATACATAAATATATACGTGTATACACATACATATATATATACATATGTACACACACATATATATATATGTATACATAGATATGTATATACATCTCTCTATATATGTATTTTTATTTGTGTGTGTGTGTGTATATATATATATATATATATATATATATATATATATATATATATATATATATATATATATGCATGTATGTATATGAATATGTAGATGATAAATGTATGATTATGTTGAGCGTTTATTTATGTTATACAATACAGATAAAACACACAACATGTTGATAAAACCGATCAAAAAACAGCTTACCTGGGATTTGTAAATCCCTCCCTACACTCAGCACACGCACGCACACGCATACACACTAACACACTAACACATGAACAAGAACGCATGCGCACACTTCTGTATAAGAATATCAATTTGTCGACATCTATACATTAACAAATTTTACACGCATTAAGCGTTCTGTGTCTACATGTGTAGAGATATATAAGTGTATATATATTTATATAGATGGACATATACGTATATGTTTGTGTACGTCTCTCTCTCTCTCTCTCTCTCTCTCTCTCTCTCTCTCTATCTATATATATATATATATATATATATATATACATACATATATAAAGTGTATGGAATATATGTTTAAAACTATATTTCATATTTTATTCATATTAAGTTGATGCAATAACAAGATTTTGAAATAAAACGAGAAGATATATTGTGTTTTTTCCATTTGTACACACATACACACACGCATGCACATATACATACATACATATATTCATATATATAATGCTAGATATGTGTATATGTATATATATGTGTATGTATGTAAATACATGAATATATATATGTCTATATATATATGTCTATATAAATATATATATATATGTATATATATATATTAGATGCATATGTGTATGTATATTCATCTCGCTATCTCTTGCTTTCTCTCTCTCTCTCTCTCTCTCTCCCCCTCTCTATCTATCTATCTATCTATCTATCTATCTGTCTGTCTGTCTGTCTGTCTGTCTGTCTGTCTGTCTGTCTGTCTGTCAATATATGTCTATCAATATATATGCTGGATTGTATAAACATGTAATGGAAAAAGGTAGAGAATATTCCATACAGTCAAGAATGTCGTTTTTTGCCGGAAGCAAAAGTTTTGATAGTTAAATACATTTATAAATGTACATAACCTATGTATGTATGTATGTATGTGTGTGTGTATGTGTGTGTATGTGTGTGTGTGTGCGTGCAAGTATATTTCTATGTATATACATAAGTATGTATGTGTGTAGAGCAATATTATTTGTATAATTCATTTTATGATTTGCTAAATATCTACCGATGTACCTGCATATATATATGTGTATACATAAATAAATAAATGATGTATACATCCAGATATACGCACACACACACATACACATACATGCACAACACATCATCCATTTATACTCTTCCATTGTTTTCAAATTTTATAAAAACGCATTTGTATAGAAATATTCATTTTAAAACTGAAGCTATATTTGAAATGAAAAAAAAAAAAGAAATAATATGCATATTTACACCCTCACACCCCATACACACACACATATATACACGTACATATATATGTGTGTGCAAGTATATATATATATATATATATATATACATACATACATACATACATATGTGTATATATTTTGACACATGCACACACTCACACTCAACACACACATACATACACCCATATACATAGATGGATACTAAGATTTTTTTTAAAGATTCTATCCTAGAATCATTTCACCAGTTTTCCGCCATTTATTTCCTTCGATTCGTTTTCTTTCCACTCTCACCTTCCTTTCTTCTTTCCTTCCTTCCTCCTTATATTCAGGTTATCATTTTTTTAAAAATCGTCTTTCTTTCTCTTGTTCTTTCATTCACTCTTTCTTTTCATTCGCATCTAATTTCTTTATGTTTACACAAACACACATACACACACCGAGAAATAAATATACAAACAAACCCACTCAAAATCCCCCCTCTCTCTCTCTCTCTCTCTCTCCATATATATTATATATAAGTTTGTATACATATGTGTGTGCATATATATATATATATATATATATATATATATATATATATATATACGTATATATCATTACACACGTATTTATATACATACACGTATATACATATATATATATATATATATATATATATATATATATATATATATATATATATATATGTATAAATACAGACATATATACAAGCATATGTTTATATATACTTATGCATTAATATTTATACACATATACGTATATATATCCATATATAAATGTGCATATATATATGTACGTACATGTGCGTTGTGTATGTGTGTGTGTGTGTTTGTATACACACATTTACTTTTACAAACTTTCAATTTACTTTTCAATTCCAGTTTGTGATTTGCTCTTTGGCGGTAAATTTTCTTTTGGTAATTCATATATATTTATAACTTTTTTTAAAGCACACACACAAACACACACACACACACACACACATGTATATATATAATATTATATTTCTAATTCCTTCTTCTTTGCAGGGTTTATCTAATTCATTTATTTATTTATTGCTTAATGGAATTTTCTGGAATTTTGTAGCTGAACACAATATTGCTTCGCCGTTCTTGGAAAGAGCTATTCCTTATTAAATATAAGTTGGCATTCTATATTTGCACTGTTTCCTACGCAATCGCACATGCATGCACACGCACACAGTATTCATGCGCTTATACGTATATGTATGTGTGTGTGTGTGTGCGTGTGTGTGTGTGTGTGTGTGTGTGTGTGTGTGTGTGTGCGTGCGCGCGCGCGCGCGAGTGTATGTATTTATATACAATAGAAGTGTACAATATGATATATCCAGTGCGGCCATTACAGCCGATCTTACCAATAGGTTTCGCATTAAGAGTTCAATGAGATGTTGTGTAACAGGCCAATTATGTAACCCAGCGCTCTTCAGAGAAGGCAGTCATGCAAGAATATGCGGCGACTGGATATAAAATACTGTATACGTCAATTATTATATCAATCTATTGACTAATATACAAGGGCATAGTTTTTCTGACTTATGGATTCTTAGACGGCCAAATCAAGTAATATGTATTAAATGAATTCACAATTTCACTGCTTGTTCTTAATTTCATTCATATACTGTACGACCCTGTGTCATGTACAAATTGGCCAGTTCTGAATCCATTCACACAGACCATCTTTCGAAAGCTAACACGATGCGTAAATACATATGGCGAAAAGTTCTTTGCTTTGGATAGAAGAAAATACAGGAGGATCAGTTAATTGTGATTTTATTCAACATATTCCCCTCTCAGATTCACACACTTATTGCAGCGGTCCTTCATTTTTCTAAGCCCTGTAAAAGAACTCGGGATGTTGGGCCTTACACGTTACGCTTAAAACCAGGCACATTTCAGCACAACCTCGTACATACATATATACATAATATCCGTATTTATCCAAGATTTTTGAGTGATGTAACCCTTCAACGCCGATCCAGAATATTTATGATAGAACGTGTTCCAACTAAAAGAACCATTCAGTTCTTTTAGCAATCCGTCATCCATCGCGACTTTTCGTTGCTTAAAACTGTAACGGGAGAGACGGAATGATATGATGTTTCATAATCTCTGGGAACTTTGGTGGTATGTAGGTGTGAAAATCACCTATCTATCTATCTATCTATCTATCTATCTATCTATCTATCTATCTATCTATCTATCTATCTATCTATCTATCTATGTCTGTCCAGTCTGTGTCTATATCTCTCTCCATCTATGTACGTGTATATATATATATATATATATATATATATATATATATATATATATACACATATATTTACACGCCTATATATGTGTATATGTATAGTTATATGCGTATATGTATATATAAACATATCTATGCATATCTATGTATATGTATGTATGTATCTATCTATATATATGCACACATGCATACATGCATACACACACACACACACATATGCATCGGTTGCAGCTTTTTGCTTTCGATGTGTTTTGCTAAGTACGCTACTTGAAAGACAGTGAACCACTTTGATGTCGAACCGTTCACATTTTCCAACGGCTCATGCATCAATGGCGGACAGCGACATTATATTTCTATTAATTCAGTTGTAACGAAGATTCCAACAGAACAGAACCTAACGTAATAAACAGCTTCACTCTAATGACAACAAAACTGAACGATCAGCCTATAACCGCCCCAGCATTTAGCTTTGGAGCACACACACACACACGTGTCCGCCTACACACATACACGCACTAACACCAGCGCATTGCATCCGTATCTGCCTCCCCCTACAGACCCAATGATTCTTTGGAAAATATGGACGACTCAACATCAAAGTGGTTAAAAGCTTACCAAGTCGTGTATTTAACAAAATATTCATACATGCGAGCAAGCATACACACACGTGCGAACACGTACTCATACGCACACATATATTCCCGTGTATTTATCTTGTTTGTCAGCCTGGCTATCTTCCTGTGTATATGCTTGTATATGCATTTATGCATGTGTGTGTGCGTGCGTACGTGTGTGTGTGTGTAATTTACTTTTGGACATGCCTCTGTGGGTAAATTTTCTAATAGTTTCAACGTGTTTACCATTTTTGTCATTGAATCCTTTGTGACAATTGCGATTATGTGAGAAGCGATCCGTCGATTCGTACGGAACTCTTCACTCTCCCCACACTTAATACATGATAGGTGGAGCCACTGCTTTAACATCACCACCAGACTGTTGGGTGTCTTTAACAGAGTCCAGTCTGTTGCAATGCATCTAGTCAAATTTTCCAAAATCTATTCCGAAGGATCTGGATTTAGCTGCTTGCGTATTTGTAAAAAAATTTCCATATTCATGATTCCTTTCATTCGTTGGATTTTAGAAATAAGCTAATTTCAAATTGTTTCACTAAAACGAATTTATTTTACGAAATTCTATTCTGTTAATGGTTGGATGGGAATTTGGCTGCTATTTCTAACTACTTGAGTAACCTGGTAGACGTTCCCTCATTTGCTCGATGTTGATGCTGATCAGGATGCTGCTGCTGCTGCTGCTGCTGACAATTATGAGGCGGAAGTGATATGAGACACAAGGCTGTATATATTTTTCAGGGAAAAGGTAGATAGGGTTTACCTTTTGAAGGCGAACGCTTAATCACTGACTGTTCCCATGACTGAGAGTCAATTACATCACGTGACCAGTTGCTGCTATTTGTGTTAAATCATAGATGAAAGTCAACTCGAAATAAAATTCGTAGAAAAAGTGTCAGTTCTGTTAATGCTTTGTCGAAATTGTCTCCTTTTACCAACTTAATAACTGGGAACCTGATAAAAAGCAAAAGAATTTCCGAGATTTAATTTGAAGAGTGGTCTAGCAAGAGTCTTGTAGATTTGATCCGACCCAGTACTTTACTGGTACTTGTTTAATTAACACCCCACTTGATGGGGGTCAATGAAAATGGAAGTAACAAGAAAATTTTTTTTTTTTTGTACAGGATTCAATCATTTTGGTGTATTTTTCTATCTTTACGTTTTGGGCTCAAATCCCGATGATATCGACCTTTTATTTCATCGGATCGATTAAATAATATATCATTCAAATAGAGTAATGGAAAATGATCAATTGCTTATTCTCCCTGCTGGCCGCGCCACCATCGTGAGTTCAAATTCCATCATGATTTACTTTTCCCCCACCATGCAACCTGGACCGATGCAATAAGCACCAATAAAATATTAGTTATGTGGGGCCTCATGTCAATTAATAAACACCTTTTTTGTCTGATCTTTTATGATAATATTCAATTATTTGTGTAGTGCTTTATCTTTGCAATCTTTCATCCGACACAAGCCTGACCTTCCTACTTCTAATAATAGCGGTTCTGTGGCATTTTTTACATACCATGCTATGTTGTTTTCTTCTGCTCTAATGCTGTGTTCGCATCCAATAAGTCCTCTTCCCCCTCTTTTTCTTGGTACATACAGTCTGTTTGTGTCACTTTTTGGGTGGAGTGACCCATATCTAGCTAGCAACTTCCTTGTCTTTCTGTCTAAGCTGTTTAGTTCGTCTACTGACCATGCGATTATCCTTGCTCAATATCTAAGGAGTGAAACTGCCCAGGTGTTGATAGCTTCGATCTTATTCCTTCCGTTTAATTTCGACTTAACGATCAGTCTCAGTCTGAGTACAGTTTTATCTATCAGGAGTTGATCCTTGGTACCTCTGCACTTACACTTGCAACCCTTCTGCTCATGTGGCAGGACTCCATTTTTTCCAGATGTTCGTACATTGACTCTGCGAGTATTCCAGTCAATAACTTCTACATAAGTGGCAAACAGGCTATCGGCCTGTAATTGTCTACCGTATTGCCTTTTCGATGTTTTTCAGGCACAGCACTGTCCTACTCAATGTCGACCACTCTGGTGTTGCTTGGTCGGCATTTAACAAGGTGTTGAGTTGTGCAGCGATTCGTGCATGACATTCACCAAATCTTTTGATCCAGTAGCCTTGAACTCTATCTGGTCCCGGGGCCTTCCAGTTACTTATTTTCTTGCAACCATTCAGCATCCTTCTTGTGCTCCTTGTCTTTGCTCCAGATGTCACTCCCAAACCTTTGACTTTCAATGTTATCTGGTATCAACTTTTCATCTGTACACTCTCCATTTATTTCTTTATAGAATCTCTTCTGATCTACTCTGAATAACCTATTCTGGTGCTAACCCTTCATTCTTTGGTCGTATCTTATCATCTTTGCTTTCTTTGCAACGAGGGGCTGTTTCAGTTCCTTCACTACTACTTTCAGGCCCTTTCTTTCAATATTATACGTCCTTTTCAGTGCCCTGTATTTTTGTTCGCTTTTAAGCTCCCCTTTCGCTTTTTGGTCTAACGCAGAGATTTCCTTCGAGAACATGTCTAACCCTGCCTGGATTCTTCTTTTCCACCATGGATATTTTCTTTTGTCACTCCCATTATGTTTCTTTTTCTTGACATCAACACCCACGTTTTCTGCTACAACAATTCTTGCTGCCTTGATCGAATTATTTGTTTCTCTGATGTTGTTTGTTCTGATGTATTTCAGAATTTCATTGACATTTTTCGTTTCTTGGTTCAATTTCCATCGAAATGTCGCTATCGTTCTCCTGTAGTCTTGCCTTTATTCAGTCGTAGATTGCCTTTTGTTCATCTGTCATGTTGCCATTAGTTTTATCGTCTTCTTTTAGATCATCTATATGTCTCTCATCAAGTAAACTACCACCGCTGCTTTCCTGTGCTATGGAATTACTCTTATTAGAAAGAACTGTATTTTCATTGTTATCTCTGCTGCTATTTTCCATGACCCGTCTTTTGATAGCTTCGAGCTCTACTTCTGTGAACCAACAATTTTTTCTTATTGCTCTAGCTTGATCACATAGTCTCTGTTCGTGATTTGAAACAATCCCTTTTCTCTCCAATGATCATACATACATTGTCGGTATGTATGAAGGACAGGAGATGTATACTTATCGACATTGCAATACATTACGAAAAAAAAAAACATCTCCACCGAAGAAAAAAAAAGCATTGACCAAGAAAAAGGTCTCGAGATCGAAACCAACGGAATGTAGAATACATATAGAGGCCAAAATAATACCTTTGGTCATTGGAGCAGGTGGACTCGCGGAGAAAGGAATGGAAAAGTTCACCAACCATATCCGGGCAGCATTAATATTTATGATGCACAGTACATTGTACGGAGAGTGCTGTCAATGAAATAACATCTTCCTTATAGAGCTCCAGGCCCATAGTTTGGACCCGGCTGTATAGGATATAAAACAAGAAGTGGAAAAAGAAACAACAACAATAGCTACAACAACGACGACAACAACGATAATAACAATGATGATGATGATGATGATTACGACGCTGATGATAATAATAATGGCTTCAAGTTTTGGCACACGACCAGCAAATTAGGAGGAGGGTGTTAGTTGATTACATCGACCCCAGTACTCCACTGGTACTTATTTTATCGACCTCGAAAGGATGAACGGTAAAGTTGACCTCGCCGGAATTTGAACACTGAACGTAAACACGGACGAAATACCGTTATCTATTTTGCCTGGCTCGCCGCCTTAATAATGATGATGATAATAATGATCATAATAATAGTAATAATAATAATTTCTAACATGGGCACAAGACAACATAGTTAGGGAAGGGTGTTCCGATGTATTGGATTCAGTAGAGCATTGCTGCACTAATTGACCCCCAGCAAGATTAAGAGCAAAGAGAACTTTGGCGTGGTTTGAACTCAGAATATAAAGAAACGTAATTAAAATCTATTTTCTTCAAACCTTATTTATTCTCTCCATCCCGATCCTAATTTCCAGATAAAGAGAACATAACTAAATGTTGTCAAGCATTTCTAATCTAGGATTATTTTCTGCCTATCACTCCACTACCCATTTAATAATAATGATAATAGTTGAGGTAATATTAACAATAATAAAAACGGTAATAATAATACTTGTAGCAGTAGTAGTGGTAATAATAATAATAATAATAATAATAATAAAATGGAAAATTATAGTAGCAAAAGGAAGCAGGGAAAAGTTGACAGACGGGTTATAACAGAAACATGAATATACAGCAAAAAAGAGAGGTGACGTGATAAAGAAAGCGATAAAGATGCGACAGAAGCATGAAGACATGCCAATAAATATGGAAACATAAACGGAAATAAGCGAAAACGACAATAAAAAAACAACAACAAAAGATCGTATGTGAATAAAGTTTAACTTAAAGAACAAAACAAAAAAGTTAAAAATGGATAAATGAAAAAGAAAAAAAAAGTATTCTTTAATCTTTCTTTTAATTTCATTTTGTTGTTGTGATGAAGTTGTTGTTGTTTTACTTTCTAAAGGGGAAATATATTTTTTGAAAGATCTTTTTGTAAAATAAATAAAAGTCAATTTGCCAAAAAAAAGAAAGAATAATAATAATAATAATAATAATAATAATGATAATAATAATAATAATAACAACAACAACAAAGGTCCTGAATAGGTTTTTTTTCTCTTTTTATATATATATTTGATATATAGGGAATTTTGAAGGGAACAGGGGTTGGGTTTAGGGCAGTGGTGGTTTATGTTTCTTTCAAATGTCCTTTTGGTTTTGGTCTTGATGGTTTGTGGGGGTTAAATGTTATTAAAGGTCAAAGTTCATTTATTCAGATCAAAGATGTTTTGTGTTTCTTTATTTTTTTATTCGACATTTTTTTTTCCTTTGAGTCAGTTCAAGTTCAGAGAGAGGTGACGTTTGGGGGTGGCATCAGTGAAGAAAACGTATACGGGGGTGAGGGAAAACCCCCTGAAATGTCCACATTTTATAATTAATTTAAAAAAAATTTGTTTTCCTTATTGTTTTCAAAAACAAAAACAATAAAATCCACGACATTGTCACATTTTTCTGTCATTATTCTAATGTTTTTGCTTTTGTTTTTATGCGTTTGCGTGTGTGTGTGTGTGTGCGTGTGTGTGTGTTTTGTTTTCTTATTGCTGCTGTTTGAAATCTGCTTTGTTCGAGAAAATAGTGATTATGATAATAACCATGAAGATAATGATGATGATGATGGCGATGATGATGATGGTGATGACGACGATGATAATGAGAATGGTGTTGATAATGATGATGATGATGATGATGTTGATTTTGGAGTTAGGGTTTTTGTAATTTTACTGCTTTTCTTTTTACATTTTATTATGGTTTAGACCCTGGTAAACTCTGATCGGACGAAAGTTCCATGGTCAAAGTCGTTCCAACCGTGAACATCCCGTCTTCTGAAGGATATGTATGACAACATTATGGAACACGTTCTGTTGTGATA
>NC_142949.1:39437831-39452831 GCF_046866305.1 Octopus bimaculoides | reverse complement strand
GTAACTTTTTTACGGTTAGGTCCTTCAAGTTACGTAGCTTGTTTTTACGGTTAGGTGGACTGCGAATAACACTATTAGTTCGTCAACCCTCACACCCATTCATGTAAATTGTTTACAGATTGGTAGAATAAAGTCTACAGTAGTATAAACTAGCTATAATAGTGTGACCTGTTTACAGACATGTGCATAGCTAAAATACTAAATTCTCGTAACAGCATGTCACATGTTTTACAGCCAGGTGAAGTGAACACGGCAATGGCAGAGCAGCCGTCCGACAGCACATATTCAGAGATGAACCAGTTAAATTCGTGCTTCAGAGTTGAGTCAATTAAATACTTGTTCCTTATACGAAGAACATGTGATTAATAGATCTATAACATAAATCCCTATGGTGCCTATTTAAAGCTGGACAAATTTATTCAATGATAATAAAATTCTTTTGCTCAATGTAGATAGAAAAGGTATCCGAATGAGAGCTGTTGGTTCTTAAGTATGACTTTGAAATATGGATGGATAAAAAAAAAAAGAACATCATTACTATGTTGTGATATTAGATGAGAGATGCTTGAATCGAAAATAAAATAAAAATAATAATAATAAAAGAGAAAAATTGGGAAAAAAACATAATAAAACGCACAAAATCAAGAACAAAAGAAAACAACAAAAGAAACAAATCAAAATGAAAGGAAATGATATAAATTGACAAATTATTCTTTCAAATATATAAATTTCATTAAGGCAAAAAATCAATTACGAAATACTAATGGATCATTATAATCTTAATGGATTAAAAGAACGCTCAAGGTATTTGGGTTGTTTCATTCGTCACTAAGTCTATATAATGCACCTTCGTATATACATGCATACATGCACACGCGCATACGTACAACATATACATTGACATACGTACGTACAGAGGGATATGCTTATATGCACACACACAAACACACATGCTTACACACACACATATATTAGTGTCTCGTATGCCTCTTGGTATATTTTAAGTTATTTAGAAAAAAAGACCCAATAAATGCAACTTCACATATTTACATATATGCACACAATATGTGTGTGCGTGTTTACACACACACACACATATATATATAGGTAACAGAAAACGGAGGGTGAAAATGTTAAAAGAGATATTTCAAAGAAAGAAAGGGAACGAGTGAGAGAGAGAGGGGGAGAGAGAAAGGAGTAGAGGACAAGGAAAGGTATAGAGATACTTAGATAAAAAGAATATAAAAAGGGAGGGAATGAGGTAAGCAGATAGGGACAGAGAAAGTGAAACACACGCACACACACATATGTATTGATACAGTCACAGACACGTAAATATACAGATACGGGAAGAAAACTCATACGGGTACGCAAATACATACGAAGAATCGAGGGAGCCACTACGCAATTGGCCTGCTAGAAATAACAGTTAATTCTCCATTTAGTCACATGTCTTAAAAACGAATGAAGAACACATTGGATAATGAGGTCATCCGGAGAAAGAAAAGGTAGGATAGTCATGTTTGGAATAACTTTGATTAAAGGATTCGTTTCGGTGTTCGTTGACCTGCGGCTATACAACAACAGCAATAACATCAACAAAACACACACAAATACTAAATGTCTGAAAATATGTCAATAATGAATGAAATGAATTTGTTTCGATGTTAACAACAAGCAAGATAAAGACTAAATGATTTCCAGAAAAGAGACCAGACATCATGATCAGAGATTTGAATAATAAATAAAGGCAAACACTGCCATTCTTAGGGGATTTTAAACTCCCCACGGAAATCTGAGTAGAGAAGCTATAAGCTATAAAACAAGCCTCCCCCTAATCCAAATCTTATAGTTTCAAACCATAACGAAGGAAGGACGTTTCTTCTTTCTTTTTCTGTTGTCTTTTTATTCCAAAGTCACTTGTAAGGAAGTTGACATGAAGAAACAAAAAAAAGAAAACAAAAACAAACTTAAATGACACTGTATTAAGAGATTGGTAAATGAAAAAGATAAATAAATAATGATAGGGTATTTGAATAGGGTGGGGTTCTGAGAAATGAGGGTGGGAATGTATTTTATTCCCACCTATATATATATATGTGTGTGTGTGTGTGTGTGAGTGTATGTGTATATATGTGTGTGTGTGTGTGTGTGAGTGCATGTATATATATATATATATATATTCCTCGGCGGAATTTGAACTCAGAACGTAGCGACGGATAAAATACCGCTAAGCATTTCGCCTGAGGCTATAGTAGAAGACAGTTGCCCAAGGTGTCATGCAGTGGGACTGAACCCGGAACCATGCGGTTGGTAAGCAAGCTTCTTACCATGCTGCTACTACTGCGCCTATATATAATTTGTATAATATATAATTATATATAATTATATATAATATACATATATAATTTGTATGTATATATAACAATAAATACACTCATCTATATATACATATATTATACATACATGCATATATATATATATACATATATATAAATATACATGCATGTATATATGGATGTGTATATATATGCATGTTTGTATGTATATATAATATATATATATATATATATATATATATATATATATATGTATATGTATATACACACACACATGTATATGTCTACAAGTCCATACACACACTAAGTAACCTGTCGATACAAATCGATGTACCAAAGTATCCGGTTGATAATATCAGGCATCTACAATACCCCCTTAACAGACTAACAACTATAAAATAAACAACATATCACATGACTAGTAACCCAATTATCACATGCTAACATAACCAATTTATCACATAGCTTAATATCTCAAAGGAATGTTTAAAATATGGGATAGACATGGTGTACGACATTCACAAAACAGGTTATCATAATGCAATCGTAAATAAAACATTTGAATCGATTTTTAGTCGCCGCCATATTGATTCAGGATAATATAACAATATAAGAATATAGAGAGGGGGGGATAGAGGACGAAGGAGAAAGAAAGAGGGAAAGAGAGACTGAGAATGAATTCGAGAGAGAGAGAGAGAGAAATCCTGTTTCGGTCATGCATTCTTCGCTCTTTGTCTGTTCTATGTATGCACATACACACATACATACATATGCACGCGCGCGCACACAGTCTTCATAATAAACGTATATATATATATATATATATATATATATGTATGCACACGTACACGCACATATTGAGAGAGAGAAAGAGAGAGAGAAGGAAAGGAATGGGGTGACACCCGGATATTTCCTGTTCCTGTTTTAATGGAAATATTCCGAAACGACATCAAGGAATACAGAGTGGGAACACGTAGCGTGGTAGAAAATAATGCAAGAAATAATAGTCAATTCTCCCTCAAAAGTAATCCTTTCTATCTCGAAAACGGTCACATCTGGAGAGACTTCATATGTCTAATCAGTGAGATATAGGAGCCTAAACAACAACAAAGGTCCTTTTTATGCGACCTTTGACCTCCTCTTTACTTTCTGGGGCAAACAGGGTCACCTGACGCGTGCACCAACGAGGAAGCGGTTTTGTGGTCATTTGAATTGCGAGAAATAGCAACCACCTATCTCTTTAAAAAGAGGACACGTTGAATATTGTGGTCCTGGATTGCAAGTATATGAGAAAAAGAGGGGATAGGCACTGCTAGAGCACTTTTCTCAAACGACTGTTTGGTTGGAATTGAAATAGAGCTAACAACAATAAGCAACGACACTAACAATAACAAGAACAACCATCTCCAGAAAGGGGAACATCTCCACCCACCATCTACCACCACCACCCACAGCCAATGCCACTACCGTGACCACCACAGCAGAAACGAGACGATGACGACGACGGCGACGAGAACGATGGCCACAACGACAATTACGACGATGTTGATAGTGGTGATAATACTGATGTTCGTACCGACAATGACTTCGACGTTTACAACGATGCTGCTGCTGCTGTTGATGATGATGATGATGATGATGATGATGTCGATGAATGTACGCCAGGCGAGGTGCTATTTTCGTTGCATCAGCCAAACAACACCACAAAATGGTGGTCACAGATTTCTGAGTGTTTTTACATTAGACGCTCGGTTGTGTTGTTCACACATCACATCGCTTCTGATTGGACATCAAGTCAACCTTATAAGTTATTCACAAACCTATTGCTGCTGCTGCTGCTTCTGCTGCTACCGCTACTGCTGCTGTTAATGATGCTGTTGTTGTTGTTGCTGCTGCTGCTGCTAGTGCTAGTGTTCTCGCTCTCCCTACCATCGCACCTCCACTGAGCCCGGCCTCACCCTACCCCCAATCCTCACTTCACCGCACAAGCCCCTTGCCACCCTCCCATCCCCACCACCACTGCTTTCACATCTCGGTTTGCATTGTAATATCACCATCAACACCACCATCACCACCAGCATCAGTAGCAGCGTCAACATGACCACCACCACCACCACCATCACCAATTGCAGCGCCACTGCCGACACTAATCAGTACCACCACCACCACCACCACCACCGCCGCCGCACTCAGCATCAGCATCACCATAATCACGAACACAAACAGCTCCACAAACACTATCTCCACCACCATCGCAAACAAGACCGCTGTAACCACCACCACCACTACCGCCCCAACAACAACACCGAATTCTCCAGGTCGTGCAATGCGCTAAAAATAACAGCGAAATGTTTCTCAAATCGCTTCTCATTCTTTAAAAAAAAAAACCCAAAAATAAAAGGGAAGGACATTTGGGGTAAGGTGGGCCTTAATATACAAACCCTCAGAATATTCGGGGCTTTTGATCATGGGAACGCGCCAGCAGGACTGACCTGGGGCTACAGAATATAACTTCACTAAACAAACTACCACCAGCACTATCATCATCGTCAGCAGCAACTACAAGAACAGCAGCAGCACCGCCGCCGCCGCCGCCGCCGCCGCCATACGAAACTGTTTATGTTGCTGTTTGAGCAAAAGGGTGGAGGCAATGGGTTGCATGTCGCCGTTGCTGTTGTTGCTGTTGCTTCTCTCGGTTTATTACTAATACATGACCGATACCGATTTCTGAATATAAAACTGATTACATACACACACAACACACACACGTGTGTGTGTGTTGTGTGTGCATGTATGCATATACGTGTGCGTGCGCGCACGCAAGTGGTTGCTTGTGTGCAAACATGACAGCATACTAATATATATATATATATATATATATATATATATATATATATATATTCACACATACATATGTATACACACGCACACACACATATATATATATACATATACACTCTCACACATGCACACAGACACATATGATATGCGTTTGTTATATAACACATAATACACATTTCTGTGGATATATAGGCTAACAATAATATGCACACATGCAGGCATTAATATACACATTTATATACATACATGCCTGTATATATTACTGACACATTCAAGCCTATATATATGTGTGTGTGTTTGCATATATGTATTTATAAACATGTATATATATATACACACACACACTCATATATATATGATATAATCTCTGTACATATGTATGCGCGCGCGTGTGTGTATATATATATATATATATAAATATACATACATACACACATGAAATTAATCAAGCGTATATACAATAACACTGCCGCTCATCACATTATATATGCATGTGTGTATGCGTTTGTGTACGTGAGTGTGTTATATGTCCTCTCTCATACACACTCACTCACGCATACACATACGTGTATATATAATTGCAATACAACGGAAGAAGAGATGAAAGATTGAGAAGAACAATAGAGAAGACAAAATGAGAATCTAATTGTCGATAGCTCGGCTGGTTGGTCATTTGGAAATTAATTGATTGGTTAGCTGAATGGTGTGGTTGGTCGGTCGGTCGTGTTGGCATATTAGTAGTTATTTCATGACCTTCGTAGTAAACTGGCCTGCTTTGCTAGCAGGCTAGTTATCAACGTGTTTGAATAGTTGGTCAGCTGGTTGATTGTGTTGGCGGCCTGTTAACTAGGTAACTGATTAGCTGACTAGCCATCTGGGTAACTAAAATACTGGGGAGAGAGAGCTCTATCTAGGTTTTATTGACGAACTGTGGCTATAGTTATCTGGGTGAGTGAACAACTGACTATAACCATCGAGAAGACTGACTAGCTGTCTGGGACTAGCTCTCTGAATAGCTGACTAGCTATCCGGGGCTAGCTATTAGGGAGTCTGAGTGACTGGCGACCTATCCTGGGTGAGTAGATGTCTCGGTTAAGTGTTTGGTTAACTATCTGCGTGGCTGAATGGTTCACTAAGCTGGTTGACTGACGAAATAAGTCCGTTTCTCTTATCACCATTGAGTTTCAAAGTAAAAATTCGTTGAAATATCCATGATTTTGTTTTTTGGTACAAAACCTATTTCAATCAGTTGATCTTGTTCGAATTATCTCCCTTGATTGTTGTTTTTCTTTTTTGATTGTAAGTTCCTAGTTGTCTTCATAATCCTTATTAATTACAAGTTTCTGTAACATTACATGAGGTCATATATCTTTTCGCCCCCTTTTTGTTGTGCCATTGGCTGCGTGCAACCAATGGAGTCCACGCTGAAATGTTCTGATATTTCTCCTAAATCATTACTGAATTATCCTTAATTTTATTTTTTAAATTGTAAGGGACACTTGTATGTATGTATGTATGTATGTATGTATGTATGTATGTATGTGTATATGGCATGAGGGCAGTGCCTGAAGATTGTGTTAGGACATCAGACGTGTTAAAAAATACAGTCTGGCATGCTCTCATCACATGAAACATGTCTGCATGTGCGTGTTTCATATGAATATATATTTCGACTTTGCATATCGACAATAGATGTAAATGTAAAATAGAAAGAGAAAAAAAGAAAGCAATTAAATTTTAAAAAAAACAGTAACCCGGTGCTTAAGAACAAAAATCCCTTGTGGTATCTCTTCCGCACGAGTTGCACGAGACGGTTCCATTGTTATCGTCACCATCGTAAATACACTAAACCAATGATAGGCCTCTTTATAAACATCTTACTAACGACGCTATTCTTCACCAAACGCCATATAAAATTCAATATATTGATGATAATAACAATAATAATAATAATATATTATATGTTCATATATATATATATTTATGTATACATACATGTACCTATGTGTGTGTGTGTTTGTGTATAAAATGTTATCGATAAATATTTGATGGAAATATCATTAGATACGATATATCTCTTAAAAATCCATTTAACAACTAAAACATATTAATGACAATAATTCTATAAAAATTTAAAATAAATAAATCAAAAACTAGAAGCAATGACAGAATTTGTTTTTTGGCTTTTGTTTATTTCCTTCCGATCTTTTTTCTATTTCTTTCCTTTTAAATTCAAAATGTTGTACTCACGCACATTTTAAGTAACACATATATTTACACTCACATACTTTCACATACACTCACTCACATATACTAAAAAATAAGACAATGCATGAAACGCAACAGAGGTTATAATGTTAAAATTATGTTTTACGTTCAATAAAATCAGTATAAAATCGGAAATCCATTTCAAAAGTACCAAATATGCGGAGAGTGATACGGAAAGAGGAAAATAATGAAAGGAGAGAAAGACAAAAGAAAAAGATCAAAATAAGTAAATAAAATAAACGATGAAGAAAATAATAATAATATTATTAATAGGAATAATAATAATAATAATGATAATAATAATAATATTAATAATAATAAAAGTGATAAAACATTTTAAAGCTTCTTTAAACGAATTACTCTTCCTCCTTTCACCCACTCAATGCAATTAGTTCATTTGTGCGTATGACTGTTGCAAATATCATGATATAACTTTTTTTGTTATCGAACAGTGTGTGCATATAGATATACATACATACATGCATATAAATAGAAAATATACATATATTTATATGCATATATATGTGTATGTGTGTGTGTGTATGTATGTATGCATGTATGTATATGTGAATATATACATATAAGGGCAGATTTATACATGCATACATCCATATCTATACATATATATATATATCGGTATGTATATATATATATATATATATATATATATATATATATACAATCACACACATATATATATATGCATACATATACATATATCGGTATGTATATGTATGTATCTGGGCGTGTGTATATATATATATATATATATATATATATATATATATATATATATATATATATATGCATTTATATGTATGTATTCACACGTACATATCTACGCACATAGACACACACAAGCGCGTGCAGAGTTTTGTATCGAAAAGTAACGTGACCAGTGACTTTTGTTGACGGGTATCTTTGGCAATATTTCTTTTAATCGTAAATCTACAAAAAAGGACTGACGTTTGGTTACGGGGTAGATAAGGGGTCGGGAGGGCAGGGGATGGAGGAGTGTTGCATAAAACACAGACAATGAAAAAAAAAACAGCAAAATAAAATGAAAAACAAAACGAAAAGACCTGAAAATATCCACAAAACAAATTTACAATTCTTCTGTACATGATATATAAAACAATAAGAATCATCGTGGTATTATATTACTAGCAATATGCATATATATATATATATATATATATATATATATATATATATATATATATATATATATATATATATGCATATATATATATATATATATATATATATATGCATATATATATATATATATATATATATGCATATATATATATATATATATATATGCATATATATATATATATATATATATGCATATATATATATATATATATATATATATGCATATATATATATATATATATATATATATGCATATATATATATATATATATATATGCATATATATATATATATATATATATATATGCATATATATATATATATATATATATATATGCATATATATATATATATATATATATATATGCATATATATATATATATATATATATATATATATATATATGCATATATATATATATATATATATATATGCATATATATATATATATATATATATATGCATATATATATATATATATATATATATATGCATATATATATATATATATATATATATATATATATATATATGCATATATATATATATATATATATATATATATATATATATATGCATATATATATATATATATATATATATATATATATATATGCATATATATATATATATATATATATGCATATATATATATATATATATATGCATATATATATATATATATATATGCATATATATATATATATATATATGCATATATATATATATATATATATGCATATATATATATATATATATATGCATATATATATATATATATATATATATATATATATATATATATATATATATATACACACACACACACACACACAAACGTTTATATATTCCTTTTGCAAGATTCTTGATGTGAATTCCTGTGTTATATATATATATATATATATATATATATATATAACGAAAGGGTCACCGAATGAATGCCTGGACAACTTGAGATTCTAAAACCCAATTTCTTAATAAAAGTACACACACACACACAACACACGTCCACACATGACCCAAAGACAAACATAGAAAGCGCCACCACTTATCACTCAACCACCATTAATCACCATTCACCACCACTCACCACAATCACTGTCATTCACCAGCCACTCTTTGCCGTCCCAACACTACCACCGTCACCCCCAACTTCTCTCTCCCCTCCCCTCCGACCCACTCCGGACCAGCTCAAACGATTAAGGAGTGTACAATAAATTAATTATGCATTAATGAACGACACATAACACAATAACCATTCTCTTATCATCACCACCACCACCACCACCACCACCACCATTTCAACCCTTACCGCTATTAAAACACACCACTACTACTACTACTACTACTACTACTGTCTAGCAAGAAAAAAAACATCAAATTGCCAAGTGGTGGAAAGCTGTAGAGAAAATAGGTGAACAGTGCTTTTATGTCACATGGCGCTGTTTTAGAGAGAAGTTGTTGGTAGAAGTTCAAGCCCAGGTGTTTCTGTCAGGTGTTGTTGTTATACGACGATCGCTGCGATATCGTTATTATTGAGATGGCAGAATCGTTAGCACACCGGGCGAAATGCTTAGCGGTATTTCACCCATCGCTACGTTCTGAGTTCAAATTTCGCCAAGGTCGACTTTGTCTTATTTTTTAGTATATATGTAATCGACTCGTCCCCTCCCCACAAATTTCAGGCCTTGTGCCTATAGTAGAAAGGATTATTATTATTATTATTATTATTATTATTATTGTTGTTGTTGTTGTCAAGGCGGCGAGCTGGCAAAATCGTTCGCACGCCGGGCAAAATGTATTTCGTCCTTCTTTAAGTTCTGAGTTCAAAGTTTGCTGAAGTCGACTTTGCCTTTCATCCCCTCGAGGTCGATAAAATAAGTACCAGTTGAATACTGGGGTCGATATAATCGACTTACCCACTCCCCTAATAATGCTGGCCTTGTGCCAAAGTTTGAAGCCAATAATTCTTAAGAGAATCATGTGATGTGACAGAATGTACAAAGTTGTACAAAGATAAATAACGAGAATGACAGAGAGAGAAATAGGAAAACAGGTGATAGGCAGACTAACAAGTAGAAAGACTGATAAATAGATATAGTGACAAATAGACAGACACACATAGAGAGATAGAGAGATAGATAGAAAGGGAAGAGAGAGAGAGAAAGAAAAAGAGAAAAAGAGGTAGTTTGTATGATAGACAAACGGGCAGACAGATAAAAGACTGGTAGCAAGGAAAGTAGAGAGACTGGTAGATAGACAGATAAATAGATAGGTAGATAGATATGGAGAGAGGAAGAAAGAAGAGCTCAAGATATATATAGACAACAGAACTATCACTACTAGAGGGAGAACGGGGAACAAACTACTGCCGCCTCCACTATCATAACTTCCACCGACACCATTGAGAAGGGTTCTTTCTATATGACCCCGCTCCCGCCACTTCTCTTTCAGATCACTCCCGATCATGTTAAAGAAGGCACTTTCGATAATATGGAAAGATCAATCCTGGGCAATGTTTTTGTTGATGGTAGTCCTGCAGGTGCCCTTGAGGTAAAGGCTTTGTGTTTCCACGTCACTGTTATAGGCCAGAGCAATCCTTCGATGGAGTCAGTGGGAGCGCGTTCAACCACCCGTCACCTCGATCTGGTTTACCTTGGGGCTTAACCAGCAACAATATATACCTATATAATATATTACAGCCACAAACACCACCGCAACGCCCTCCTCCTCCTCAAGGTTACAGACTATAAAATGTTTCAAAATTGCTGGTTTGCCTTTGGTTATGTTTGAATTTGCGGTTATTAACACTTGTCCTAGTGTTCATGATGGGATCTCTACACGTTTAGAATTAAACACGAGCCAAACAGCAACAATAACAACAACACCATCGTTATATTTTATGTAAATATCTGTAAGTATGTATTCTATGCATACACGTCATTTTAGTGATACAACAAAACCAAGCAAAACACACACACACAAATATATATATACATAAGCACGGACACACGCGCACACACACACACACACACACACACACACACACACACACAGATATAGTTATTTATTCAGAACTTTCATTTCGTTTGAGGGATTCGTCTGGGATGATTATATATGAATAGAACCATTTTGCGATCAAAATGGCGGTATTATTAAATGTCATAAGGGAAAAGTAAAAATCTTTCTTATTTATACTCGATGTATTCCCAACGGTCTCTGCATCAGTTTATTATTAGTATCATTATTATTAGTGCTTTTATTGTCACTTGTCTAAGTCGACACATATACACATAGGCAATATACGCAGCATTTCCGATGACGTGAATATCGAAGATTATGAAAGGATATCCGATCGTGATCTGCTTCATAACGGTCAGCGAAACACGTGTAAAATGTAATAGATAATTTTTTTTTATAATACACTCTCAAGACTTGATGTGTGTGTGTGTGTGTGTTTGTGTGTGTGTGTTTGAGTATTGCATATTGATATTTCAAGGTGTATGTATTTACAAACATATATTTTCGTACATATGCTTCTGTAGTACACACATACTCACACTCAGACACGGAACAATCACGGAAAACCTCTTCCTTATATAAATATTGCAACGTATCTGTCTGTCTATCTATCTATCTATCTATCTATCTATCTATCTATCTATCTATCTATCTACCTACCTATCTATCTATCTATCTATGTAGCCAATTCATATGCAATTTTTCAAGTGTCGTTAAAGAAAACACATACTCACCCATATTTCCAAGCCCACCCGCGCTTCCATGGTAACCGTTCATGCCTGTAGTACTGTAGCTACTACTGCTGCTACTATGTGGAGTTGAGCCGTTCGAACCATAACCTCGTGGCGAAACGCTTGAACTTTGACCGCGGCCATAACCTAGACGTGAGAGAGAGAAATGGAAAATGGCGTCAGTTTCAATTTATAACGTATCGCTTACATTTGGTAGCAGCCATGTTGTATTGCATAGGAAGGAAAAAAACAGACAAGAAAAAAAAAGACAAGAAAAAAAGAACAGGCTAATTCGTATCAAACATCTGTGCAAGTAGTTTATTCTTTTACTTGTTTCAGTCATTTGGCTGCGACCATGCTGGAGCACCACCTTTATATAAAAGACAATTTCTTTACAAATGGTTGCCAGATGACAGTTGGTAGATGTGTAGGTGCGTGGCTAAGTGGTAAGTGTATTCGGTTCACGATTCTAAAGTCGTGAGTTCGATTTCCGGTGGCACGTTGTGTCTCTTGAGCAAGATACTTTACTTCACATTGCTGCAATTCACTCAGCTGGCAAACAATCCCGTGATGGCCACGGCTGGAACGCATTTAATCGTATGTAACCTGTGTCAGGGTTGACCATTCACAAATAGCAACAACGAAATACACGCGCACATATGTGTTTACGTATGTATGTATAATATATCTATATACACATATGTGCATGTGTGTGTGTGTGTGTATATATATATATATATATATATATATATATATATATATATATATATATATATATATATATATATATATAGCTGTATGTATATTTATATGTTAACTGTAACACCAACCACAGATAACATCGCTGCAGAAACCACTACCACTGTGATCACCACCACCACCACCACAGCATCCTATACTATGTTATCACTTGCTCCTCTCTTGATCAGCGCCACCACCTCATACCACTCCTCCCACTTCTACAGTGTTGCCACTTCTTGTGTATCACTCACGTGAATATTTTATAACACCATCCCCTCTGCCTCTTCCTCCTCCTCCTCTCTCACCTTCATTCGTGTCTCTTCCTCTGCCTCCACCCGCCCCACGCCCACCTCATGACGTCTGGAGTTGTCTAATTGAATATTAGCCGATGCACACTACATGCACACGCATATGCACATAGACGCACACGTACAAACATTTGCATGCAACTACACACACATATTCACACATACATACACACTTACACACACATATTATACACACATGAGCATAGAGACAAACATAAATATATATTCATACACACATATACACACCTCCGTATAAATGCACAAAAATAGAAAAGTCATATATACGTATACACATGCAAAATGCATGTACACATGTATGTATGTATGTATATATATATATATATATATATATATATATATATATACACACACACACACATGTATATATTAATATTTGTTTTTATGTTCAATTATACTAGAAACAACTTTACGTTAATCTGATGGTTTACCCTGTACTTTGTCGAGTACAAATGTATTCTTAAATAAGAGTATTAATGAGTGACTTCGAAAAGCACACACACACGCATACGCACACACATGTACACCGCCATCACACACAAATGCATGGAAATACATATGTTTGAAGGCATTTATGCATGTGTGTATGTATAAATAGTATACATGTGTATATATATATATATATATATATATATATATATATAATAGTATGATTGTAGTTTTTGATGCTTAGCCCCCAAGGAAACATCAGTATGAAAGCAGGCCTATGATATAAGGCATTCCAGCCGTGACCATCTCATCATTTTGCATGTGTACCAGTCACTATATTTCAACTTTGGGGTGTGCTTTGAGGGAGATTTGGTTGCTATTTCTAGCAAATTCAACGATCACTTTAGGATTTTCTTGTTGGCTGCAAATAGTAGCAGAGGTTCGCAGATCTGTGTGTGTAAATGTACGAGTAGCAACGCACACCAAGAATGTGTGTGCGTGTGTGTGTATGTATGCGTCAGTTTGACTTTGGCAAATGGAACATTGAGGTTAATGGCATGTGTGTGCGTGTGATTACGTTCATGTATGTCTGTGCATGCGTTTGTAATGTGGGTTGGTGGCGGTGGCGGTGGTGGTGGTGGTGGCATGTGTTGGAGACATCGGCCCTTCCTCCCCACTCCCGGCCCTTGGAAGTAAAGAATAAAAGAAGGAAAGAAAGAAATTAAAATATGAATAAATGAAGACTTTAGGGGGGGAGGAAGGAATAAAAAAAGAGGGGGGAGGAAAGAAGGCAGGGGTGGGGGTTAAACGGTTTGACTTTGTTATCAATTATTACTGATGACAACAAGAAAAATAAAAACAACAACAACAACAACAGTGCGAACAGTACTACCGACAGCAGCATTAACAAGAAGAACAACAGAAAACAGAATGACAGCAATACTGGTTTCAAAATTTGGCACGAGGCCAGTAATTTGGGGTGGTGTGGGAGCAGGAGACTAGTCAATTATGCAGACCCCAGTGATCAGCTGGTATTCCTTTTAAAGAGCGAAAGGCAAAGTGATCTTCGGTGGAATTTGAAGTCAGAGAGCAAAGATGGACAAAACGCCGCCAAGCCTCTTGACCAGCGTTTTAACGATTCT